>NW_027473729.1:118299-163000 GCF_050947335.1 Megachile rotundata | reverse complement strand
ATGCTAATTATGATCGATAGAACGAGATTTACTATACTCATTACTCATATTATTATCAATCTAACTCATATCATTAGCCATATTATGCTTATATGATCGATAGAACGACTATTACTATACTCACTACTATTATTATTATCACTCTAACTCATATTATTAGCCATATTATGCTTATATGATCGATAGGACGACAATTACTATACTTATTACTCTTATTATTATCAATCTAACTCATATTATTAACCATATTATGCTTATATGATCGACAGAACGACAATTACTATACTTATTACTCTTATTATTATCAATCTAACTCATATTATTAACCATATTATGCAGATATGATCGATAGAACGACAATTACTATACTCATTACTCTTATTATTATCAATCTAACTCATATTATTGGCCATATTATGCTTATATGATCGATAGGACGACAATTACTATACTTATTACTCTTATTATTATCAATCTAATCCCATATTATTAGCCATATTATGCTAATATGATCGATAGAACGAGATTTACTATACTCATTACTCACATTATTATCAATCTAACTCATATCATTAGCCATATTATGCTTATATGATCGATAGAACGACTATTACTATACTCACTACTATTATTATTATCACTCTAACTCATATTGTTAGTCATATTATGCTTATATGATCGATAGAACGACAATTACTATACTCACTACTCTTATTATTATCAATCTAACTCATATCATTAGCCATAATATGCTTATATGATCGATAGAACGACAATTACTATACTTATTACTCTTATTATTATCAATCTAACTCATATTATTAGCCATATTATGCTAATATGATCGATAGAACGAGATTTACTATACTCATTACTCTTATTATTTTCAATCTAACTCATATTATTAGCCATATTATACTTATATGATCGATAGAACGACAATTACTATACTTATTACTCTTATTATTATCAATCTAACTCATATTATTAGCCATATTATGCTTATATGATCGATAGAACGACAATTACTATACTCACTACTCTTATTATTATCAATCTAACTCATATTATTAACCATATTATGCTTATATGATCGGTAGAACGATAATTACTATACTTATTACTCCTATTATTATCAATCTAACTCATATTATTAGCCATATTATGCTTATATGATCGACAGAACGACAATTACTACTCATATTACACTCCCTGTTATCAATCTAACTCATATTATTAACCATATTATGCTTATATGATCGGTAGAACGATAATTACTATACTTATTACTCATATTATTATCAATCTATCTCATATTATTAGCCATATTATGCTTATATGATCGATAGAACGACAATTACTATACTCATTTCTCTTATTATTATCAATCTAACTCATATTATTAGCCATATTATGCTTATATGATCGATAGGACGACAATTACTATACTTATTGCTCTTATTATTATCAATCTAACTCATATTATTAGCCATATTATGCTTATATGATCGATAGAACTACATTTACTATACTCACTACGCTTATTATTATCAATCTAACTCATATTATTAACCATATTATGCTTATATGATCGGTAGAACGATAATTACTATACTTATTACTCTTATTATTATCAATCTAACTCATATTATTAGCCATATTATGCTTATATGATCGACAGAACGACAATTACTACTCTTATTACACTCCCTGTTATCAATCTAACTCATATTATTAACCATATTATGCTTATATGATCGGTAGAACGATAATTACTATACTTATTACTCATATTATTATCAATCTATCTCATATTATTAGCCATATTATGCTTATATGATCGATAGAACGACAATTACTATACTCATTTCTCTTATTATTATCAATCTAACTCATATTATTAGCCATATTATGCTTATATGATCGATAGAACGACATTTACTATACTTATTACTCTTATTATTATCAATCTAACTCATATTATTAGCCATATTATGCTTATATGATCGATAGAACTACATTTACTGTACTCATTACTCTTATTATTATCAATCTAACTCATATTATTAGCCATATTATGCTTATGTGGTCGATAGAACGACAATTACTATACATATTACTCTTATTATTATCAATCTAACGCATATTATTAGCCATATTATGCTTATATGATCGACAGAACGACAATTACTGTACTTATTACACTCACTATTATCAATCTAACTCATATTATTAACCATATTATGCAGATATGTTCGATAGAATGACAATTACAATACTGATTACTCTTATTATTATCAATCTAACTCATATTATTAGACATATTATGCTTATATGATCGACAGAACGACAATTACTATACTCATCACACTTCTTATTATCAATCTTACTCATATTATTAGCCATATTATGCTTATATGATCGATAGGACGTCAATTACTATACTTATTACTCTTATTATTATCAATCTAACTCATATTATTAGCCATATTATGCTTATATGATCGATAGAACGACAATTACTATACTTATTACTCTTATTATTATCAATCTAACTCATATTATTAGCCATATTATGCTAATATGATCGAAAGAACGATAATTACTATACTTATTACTCTTATTATTATCAATCTAACTCATATTATTAGCCATATTATGCTTATGTGATCGATCGAACGACAATTACTATACTTATTACTCTTATTATTATCAATCTAACTCATATTATTAGCCATATTATGCTTATATGATCGATAGAACGACAATTACTATACTCATTACTCTTAATATTATCAATCTAACTCATATTATTAGCCATAATATGCTTATATGATCGATAGAACGACAATTACTATACTTATTACACTTATTATTATCAATCTAACTCATATTATTAGCCATATTATACTAATATGATCGATAGAACGACAATTACTATACTTATTACTCTTATTATTATCAATCTAACTCATATTATTAGCCATATTATGCTAATATGATCGATAGAACGAGATTTACTATACTCATTACTCTTATTATTATCAATCTGACTCATATTATTAGCCATATTATGCAAATATGATCGATAGAACGACAATTACTATACATATTACTCTTATTATTATCAATCTAACTCATATTATTAGCCATATTATGCTTATATGGTCGATAGGACGTCAATTACTATACTTATTACTCTTATTATTATCAATCTAACTCATATTATTAGCCATATTATGCTTATATGATCGACAGAACGACAATTACTACTCTTATTACACTCCCTGTTATCAATCTAACTCATATTATTAACCATATTATGCTTATATGATCGGTAGAACGATAATTACTATACTTATTACTCATATTATTATCAATCTATCACATATTATTAGCCATATTATGCTTATATGATCGATAGAACGACAATTACTATACTCATTTCTCTTATTATTATCAATCTAACTCATATTATTAGCCATATTATGCTTATATGATCGATAGGACGACAATTACTATACTTATTGCTCTTATTATTATCAATCTAACTCATATTATTAGCCATATTATGCTTATATGATCGATAGAACTACATTTACTATACTCACTACGCTTATTATTATCAATCTAACTCATATTATTAACCATATTATGCTTATATGATCGGTAGAACGATAATTACTATACTTATTACTCTTATTATTATCAATCTAACTCATATTATTAGCCATATTATGCTTATATGATCGATAGAACGACAATTACTATACTCATTACTCTTAATATTATCAATCTAACTCATATTATTAGCCATAATATGCTTATATGATCGATAGAACGACAATTACTATACTTATTACACTTATTATTATCAATCTAACTCATATTATTAGCCATATTATACTAATATGATCGATAGAACGACAATTACTATACTTATTACTCTTATTATTATCAATCTAACTCATATTATTAGCCATATTATGCTTATATGATCGATAGAACGACAATTACTATACTCATTACTCTTAATATTATCAATCTAACTCATATTATTAGCCATAATATGCTTATATGATCGATAGAACGACAATTACTATACTTATTACACTTATTATTATCAATCTAACTCATATTATTAGCCATATTATACTAATATGATCGATAGAACGACAATTACTATACTTATTACTCTTATTATTATCAATCTAACTCATATTATTAGCCATATTATGCTAATATGATCGATAGAACGAGATTTACTATACTCATTACTCTTATTATTATCAATCTGACTCATATTATTAGCCATATTATGCAAATATGATCGATAGAACGACAATTACTATACATATTACTCTTATTATTATCAATCTAACTCATATTATTAGCCATATTATGCTTATATGGTCGATAGGACGTCAATTACTATACTTATTACTCTTATTATTATCAATCTAACTCATATTATTAACCATATTATGCAAATATGATCGATAGAACGACAATTACTATACTCATTACTCTTAATATTATCAATCTAACTCATATTATTAGCCATAATATGCTTGTATGATCGATAGAACGACAATTACTATACTTATTACACTTATTATTATCAATCTAACTTATATTATTAGCCATATTATGCTAATATGATCGATAGAGCGACAATTACTATACTTATTACTCTTATTATTATCAATCTAACCCATATTATTAGCCATATTATGCTAATATGATCGATAGAACGAGATTTACTATACTCATTACTCATATTATTATCAATCTAACTCATATCATTAGCCATATTATGCTTATATGATCGATAGAACGACTATTACTATACTCACTACTATTATTATTATCACTCTAACTCATATTATTAGCCATATTATGCTTATATGATCGATAGGACGACAATTACTATACTTATTACTCTTATTATTATCAATCTAACTCATATTATTAACCATATTATGCTTATATGATCGACAGAACGACAATTACTATACTTATTACTCTTATTATTATCAATCTAACTCATATTATTAACCATATTATGCAGATATGATCGATAGAACGACAATTACTATACTCATTACTCTTATTATTATCAATCTAACTCATATTATTGGCCATATTATGCTTATATGATCGATAGGACGACAATTATTATACTTATTACTCTTATTATTATCAATCTAATCCCATATTATTAGCCATATTATGCTAATATGATCGATAGAACGAGATTTACTATACTCATTACTCACATTATTATCAATCTAACTCATATCATTAGCCATATTATGCTTATATGATCGATAGAACGACTATTACTATACTCACTACTATTATTATTATCACTCTAACTCATATTGTTAGTCATATTATGCTTATATGATCGATAGAACGACAATTACTATACTCACTACTCTTATTATTATCAATCTAACTCATATCATTAGCCATAATATGCTTATATGATCGATAGAACGACAATTACTATACTTATTACTCTTATTATTATCAATCTAACTCATATTATTAGCCATATTATGCTAATATGATCGATAGAACGAGATTTACTATACTCATTACTCTTATTATTTTCAATCTAACTCATATTATTAGCCATATTATACTTATATGATCGATAGAACGACAATTACTATACTTATTACTCTTATTATTATCAATCTAACTCATATTATTAGCCATATTATGCTTATATGATCGATAGAACGACAATTACTATACTCACTACTCTAATTATTATCAATCTAACTCATATTATTAACCATATTATGCTTATATGATCGGTAGAACGATAATTACTATACTTATTACTCCTATTATTATCAATCTAACTCATATTATTAGCCATATTATGCTTATATGATCGACAGAACGACAATTACTACTCTTATTACACTCCCTGTTATCAATCTAACTCATATTATTAACCATATTATGCTTATATGATCGGTAGAACGATAATTACTATACTTATTACTCATATTATTATCAATCTATCTCATATTATTAGCCATATTATGCTTATATGATCGATAGAACGACAATTACTATACTCATTTCTCTTATTATTATCAATCTAACTCATATTATTAGCCATATTATGCTTATATGATCGATAGGACGACAATTACTATACTTATTGCTCTTATTATTATCAATCTAACTCATATTATTAGCCATATTATGCTTATATGATCGATAGAACTACATTTACTATACTCACTACGCTTATTATTATCAATCTAACTCATATTATTAACCATATTATGCTTATATGATCGGTAGAACGATAATTACTATACTTATTACTCTTATTATTATCAATCTAACTCATATTATTAGCCATATTATGCTTATATGATCGACAGAACGACAATTACTACTCTTATTACACTCCCTGTTATCAATCTAACTCATATTATTAACCATATTATGCTTATATGATCGGTAGAACGATAATTACTATACTTATTACTCATATTATTATCAATCTATCTCATATTATTAGCCATATTATGCTTATATGATCGATAGAACGACAATTACTATACTCATTTCTCTTATTATTATCAATCTAACTCATATTATTAGCCATATTATGCTTATATGATCGATAGAACGACATTTACTATACTTATTACTCTTATTATTATCAATCTAACTCATATTATTAGCCATATTATGCTTATATGATCGATAGAACTACATTTACTATACTCATTACTCTTATTATTATCAATCTAACTCATATTATTAGCCATATTATGCTTATGTGGTCGATAGAACGACAATTACTATACATATTACTCTTATTATTATCAATCTAACGCATATTATTAGCCATATTATGCTTATATGATCGACAGAACGACAATTACTGTACTTATTACACTCACTATTATCAATCTAACTCATATTATTAACCATATTATGCAGATATGTTCGATAGAATGACAATTACAATACTGATTACTCTTATTATTATCAATCTAACTCATATTATTAGACATATTATGCTTATATGATCGACAGAACGACAATTACTATACTCATCACACTTCTTATTATCAATCTTACTCATATTATTAGCCATATTATGCTTATATGATCGATAGGACGTCAATTACTATACTTATTACTCTTATTATTATCAATCTAACTCATATTATTAGCCATATTATGCCTATATGATCGATAGAACGAGATTTACTATACTCATTACTCTTATTATTATCAATCTAACTCATATTATTAGCCATATTATGTAAATATGATCGATAGAACGACAATTACTATACATATTACTCTTATTATTATCAATCTAACTCATATTATTAGCCATATTATGCTTATATGATCGATAGGACGTCAATTACTATACTTATTACTCTTATTATTATCAATCTAACTCATATTATTAACCATATTATGCAAATATGATCGATAGAACGACAATTACTATACTTAATACTCTTATTATTATCAATCTAAATCATATTATTAGCCATATTATGCTTATATGATCGATAGAACGACAATTACTATACTTATTACTCTTATTATTATCAATCTAACTCATATTATTAGACATATTATGCTAATATGATCGAAAGAACGATAATTACTATACTTATTACTCTTATTATTATCAATCTAACTCATATTATTAGCCATATTATGCTTATGTGATCGATCGAACGACAATTACTATACTTATTACTCTTATTATTATCAATCTAACTCATATTATTAGCCATATTATGCTTATATGATCGATAGAACGACAATTACTATACTCATTACTCTTAATATTATCAATCTAACTCATATTATTAGCCATAATATGCTTATATGATCGATAGAACGACAATTACTATACTTATTACACTTATTATTATCAATCTAACTCATATTATTAGCCATATTATACTAATATGATCGATAGAACGACAATTACTATACTTATTACTCTTATTATTATCAATCTAACTCATATTATTAGCCATATTATGCTAATATGATCGATAGAACGAGATTTACTATACTCATTACTCTTATTATTATCAATCTGACTCATATTATTAGCCATATTATGCTTATATGAGCGACAGAACGACAATTACTATACTTATTACACTCACTATTATCAATCTAACTCATATTATTAGCCATATTATGCTTATATGATCGATAGGACGACAATTACTATACACATTACTCTTATTATTATCAATCTCACTCATATTATTAACCATATTATGCAAATATGATCGATAGAACGACAATTACTATACTTAATACTCTTATTATTATCAATCTAAATCATATTATTAGCCATATTATGCTTATATGATCGATAGAACGACATTTACTATACTTATTACTCTTATTATTATCAATCTAACTCATATGATTAGCCATATTATGCCTATATGATCGATAGAACGAGATTTACTATACTCATTACTCTTATTATTATCAATCTAACTCATATTATTAGCGATATTATGCTTATGTGATCGATAGAACGACAATTACTATACTCACTACTCTTATTATTATCAATCTAACTAATATTATTAGCCATAATATGCTTATATGATTGATAGAACGACAATTACTATACTTATTACTCTTATTATTATCAATCTAACTCATATTATTAGCCATATTATGCTAATATGATCGATAGAACTAGATTTACTATACTCATTACTCTTATTATTATCAATCTAAATCATATTATTAACCATATTATGCTTATATGATCGGTAGAACGATAATTACTATACTTATTACTCTTATTATTATCAATCTAACTCATATTATTAGCCATATTATGCTTATATGATCGACAGAACGACAATTACTACTCTTATTACACTCCCTGTTATCAATCTAACTCATATTATTAACCATATTATGCTTATATGATCGGTAGAACGATAATTACTATACTTATTACTCATATTATTATCAATCTATCTCATATTATTAGCCATATTATGCTTATATGATCGATAGAACGACAATTACTATACTCATTTCTCTTATTATTATCAATCTAACTCATATTATTAGCCATATTATGCTTATATGATCGATAGAACGACATTTACTATACTTATTACTCTTATTATTATCAATCTAACTCATATTATTAGCCATCTTATGCTTATATGATCGATAGAACTACATTTACTATACTCATTACTCTTATTATTATCAATCTAACTCATATTATTAGCCATATTATGCTTATGTGGTCGATAGAACGACAATTACTATACATATTACTCTTATTATTATCAATCTAACGCATATTATTAGCCATATTATGCTTATATGATCGACAGAACGACAATTACTGTACTTATTACACTCACTATTATCAATCTAACTCATATTATTAACCATATTATGCAGATATGTTCGATAGAATGACAATTACAATACTGATTACTCTTATTATTATCAATCTAACTCATATTATTAGACATATTATGCTTATATGATCGACAGAACGACAATTACTATACTCATCACACTTCTTATTATCAATCTTACTCATATTATTAGCCATATTATGCTTATATGATCGATAGGACGTCAATTACTATACTTATTACTCTTATTATTATCAATCTAACTCATATTATTAGCCATATTATGCCTATATGATCGATAGAACGAGATTTACTATACTCATTACTCTTATTATTATCAATCTAACTCATATTATTAGCCATATTATGTAAATATGATCGATAGAACGACAATTACTATACATATTACTCTTATTATTATCAATCTAACTCATATTATTAGCCATATTATGCTTATATGATCGATAGGACGTCAATTACTATACTTATTACTCTTATTATTATCAATCTAACTCATATTATTAACCATATTATGCAAATATGATCGATAGAACGACAATTACTATACTCAATACTCTTATTATTATCAATCTAAATCATATTATTAGCCATATTATGCTTATATGATCGATAGAACGACAATTACTATACTTATTACTCTTATTATTATCAATCTAACTCATATTATTAGCCATATTATGCTAATATGATCGAAAGAACGATAATTACTATACTTATTACTCTTATTATTATCAATCTAACTCATATTATTAGCCATATTATGCTTATGTGATCGATCGAACGACAATTACTATACTTATTACTCTTATTATTATCAATCTAACTCATATTATAAGCCATATTATGCTTATATGATCGATAGAACGACAATTACTATACTCATTACTCTTAATATTATCAATCTAACTCATATTATTAGCCATAATATGCTTATATGATCGATAGAACGACAATTACTATACTTATTACACTTATTATTATCAATCTAACTCATATTATTAGCCATATTATACTAATATGATCGATAGAACGACAATTACTATACTTATTACTCTTATTATTATCAATCTAACTCATATTATTAGCCATATTATGCTAATATGATCGAAAGAACGATAATTACTATACTTATTACCCTTATTATTATCAATCTGACTCATATTATTAGCCGTATTATGCTTATGTGATCGATCGAACGACAATTACTATACTTATTACTCTTATTATTATCAATCTAACTCATATTATTAGCCATATTATGCTTATATGAGCGACAGAACGACAATTACTATACTTATTACACTCACTATTATCAATCTAACTCATATTATTAACCATATTATGCAGATATGATCGATAGAACGACAATTACTATACTCATTACTCTTATTATTATCAATCTAACTCATATTATTAGCCATATTATGCCTATATGATCGATAGAACGAGATTTACTATACTCATTACTCTTATTATTATCAATCTAACTCACATTATTAGCGATATTATGCTTATGTGATCGATAGAACGACAATTACTATACTCACTACTCTTATTATTATCAATATAACTAATATTATTAGCCATAATATGCTTATATGATTGATAGAACGACAATTACTATACTTATTACTCTTATTATTATCAATCTAACTCATATTATTAGCCATATTATGCTAATATGATCGATAGAACTAGATTTACTATACTCACTACTCTTATTATTATCAATCTAACTAATATTATTAGCCATATTATGTAAATATGATCGATAGAACGACAACTACTATACATATTACTCTTATTATTATCAATCTAACTCATATTATTAGCCATATTATGCTTATATGATCGATAGGACGTCAATTACTATACTTATTACTCTTATTATTATCAATCTAACTCATATTATTAACCATATTATGCAAATATGATCGATAGAACTAGATTTACTATACTCATTACTCTTATTATTATCAATCTAAATCATATTATTAGCCATATTATGCTTATATGATCGATAGAACGACAATTACTATACTTATTACACTTATTATTATCAATCTAACTCATATTATTAGCCATATTATACTAATATGATCGATAGAACGACAATTACTATACTCATTACTCTTATTATTATCAATCTGACTCATATTATTAGCCATATTATGCAAATATGATCGATAGAACGACAATTACTATACATATTACTCTTATTATTATCAATCTAACTCATATTATTAGCCATATTATGCTTATATGGTCGATAGGACGTCAATTACTATACTTATTACTCTTATTATTATCAATCTAACTCATATTATTAACCATATTATGCAAATATGATCGATAGAACGACAATTACTATACTCATTACTCTTAATATTATCAATCTAACTCATATTATTAGCCATAATATGCTTGTATGATCGATAGAACGACAATTACTATACTTATTACACTTATTATTATCAATCTAACTTATATTATTAGCCATATTATGCTAATATGATCGATAGAGCGACAATTACTATACTTATTACTCTGATTATTATCAATCTAACCCATATTATTAGCCATATTATGCTAATATGATCGATAGAACGAGATTTACTATACTCATTACTCATATTATTATCAATCTAACTCATATCATTAGCCATATTATGCTTATATGATCGATAGAACGACTATTACTATACTCACTACTATTATTATTATCACTCTAACTCATATTATTAGCCATATTATGCTTATATGATCGATAGGACGACAATTACTATACTTATTACTCTTATTATTATCAATCTAACTCATATTATTAACCATATTATGCTTATATGATCGACAGAACGACAATTACTATACTTATTACTCTTATTATTATCAATCTAACTCATATTATTAACCATATTATGCAGATATGATCGATAGAACGACAATTACTATACTCATTACTCTTATTATTATCAATCTAACTCATATTATTGGCCATATTATGCTTATATGATCGATAGGACGACAATTACTATACTTATTACTCTTATTATTATCAATCTAATCCCATATTATTAGCCATATTATGCTAATATGATCGATAGAACGAGATTTACTATACTCATTACTCACATTATTATCAATCTAACTCATATCATTAGCCATATTATGCTTATATGATCGATAGAACGACTATTACTATACTCACTACTATTATTATTATCACTCTAACTCATATTGTTAGTCATATTATGCTTATATGATCGATAGAACGACAATTACTATACTCACTACTCTTATTATTATCAATCTAACTCATATCATTAGCCATAATATGCTTATATGATCGGTAGAACGATAATTACTATACTTATTACTCATATTATTATCAATCTATCTCATATTATTAGCCATATTATGCTTATATGATCGATAGAACGACAATTACTATACTCATTTCTCTTATTATTATCAATCTAACTCATATTATTAGCCATATTATGCTTATATGATCGATAGGACGACAATTACTATACTTATTGCTCTTATTATTATCAATCTAACTCATATTATTAGCCATATTATGCTTATATGATCGATAGAACTACATTTACTATACTCACTACGCTTATTATTATCAATCTAACTCATATTATTAACCATATTATGCTTATATGATCGGTAGAACGATAATTACTATACTTATTACTCTTATTATTATCAATCTAACTCATATTATTAGCCATATTATGCTTATATGATCGACAGAACGACAATTACTACTCTTATTACACTCCCTGTTATCAATCTAACTCATATTATTAACCATATTATGCTTATATGATCGGTAGAACGATAATTACTATACTTATTACTCATATTATTATCAATCTATCTCATATTATTAGCCATATTATGCTTATATGATCGATAGAACGACAATTACTATACTCATTTCTCTTATTATTATCAATCTAACTCATATTATTAGCCATATTATGCTTATATGATCGATAGAACGACATTTACTATACTTATTACTCTTATTATTATCAATCTAACTCATATTATTAGCCATATTATGCTTATATGATCGATAGAACTACATTTACTATACTCATTACTCTTATTATTATCAATCTAACTCATATTATTAGCCATATTATGCTTATGTGGTCGATAGAACGACAATTACTATACATATTACTCTTATTATTATCAATCTAACGCATATTATTAGCCATATTATGCTTATATGATCGACAGAACGACAATTACTGTACTTATTACACTCACTATTATCAATCTAACTCATATTATTAACCATATTATGCAGATATGTTCGATAGAATGACAATTACAATACTGATTACTCTTATTATTATCAATCTAACTCATATTATTAGACATATTATGCTTATATGATCGACAGAACGACAATTACTATACTCATCACACTTCTTATTATCAATCTTACTCATATTATTAGCCATATTATGCTTATATGATCGACAGAACGACAATTACTATACATATTTCACTCACTATTATCAATCTAACTCATATTAGTAACCATATTATGCAGATATGATCGATAGAACGACAATTACTATACTCATTACTCTTATTATTATCAATCTGACTCATATTATTAGCCATATTATGCTTATATGATCGACAGAACGACAATTACTATTCTTATTACACGCCCGTTATCAATCTAACTCATATTATTAGCCAAATTATGCTTATATGATCGATAGAACGACAATTACTATACTCATTACTCTTATTATTATCAATCTAACTCATATTATTAACCATATTATGCTAATATGATCGATAGAACGACAATTGCTATACTGATTATTCTTATTATTATCAATCTAACTCATATTATTAGCCATATTATGCTTATATGAACGATAGAACGACAATTACTATACTCATTACTCTTATTAATATCAATCTAACTCATATTATTAGCCAAATTATGCTTATATGATCGATAGAACGACAATTACTATACTTATTACTCTTATTATTATCAATCTAACTCATATTATTAGCCATATTATGGTTATATGATCGACAGAACGGCAATTACTATACTTATTACACTCACTATTATCAATCTAATTCATATTATTAACCATATTATGCAGATATGATCGATAGAACGACAATTGCTATACTGATTATTCTTATTATTATCAATCTAACTCATATTATTAGCCATATTATGCTTATATGATCGATAGAACGACAATTACTATACTGATTACTCTTATTATTATCAATCTAACTCATATTATTAGCCATATTATGCTTATATGATCGACAGAACGACAATTACTGTACTTATTACACTCACTATTATCAATCTGACTCATATTATTAACCATATTATGCAGATATGATCGATAGAACGACAATTACTATACTGATTACTCTTATTATTATCAATCTAACTAATATTATTTGCCATATTATGCTTATATGATCGATAGAACGACAATTACTATACTTATTACACTTATTATTATCAATCTAACTCATATTATTAGCCATATTATGCCTATATGATCGATAGAACGACATTTACTATACTCATTACTCTTATTATTGTCAATCTAACTCATATTATTAGCCATATTATGCTTATGTGGTCGATAGAACGACAATTACTATACTTATTACTCTTATTATTATCAATCTAACGCATATTATTAGCCATATTATGCTTATATGATCGACAGAACGACAATTACTGTACTTATTACACTCACTATTATCAATCTAACTCATATTATTAACCATATTATGCAGATATGATCGATAGAACGACAATTACTATACTTATTACTCTTATTATTATCAATCTAACTCATATTATTAGCCATATTATGCTTATATGATCGACAGAACGACAATTGCTATGCTTATTACACTCCCTGTTATCAATCTAACTCATATTATTAACAATATTATGCTCATATGATCGGTAGAACGATAATTACTATACTTATTACTCTTATTATTATCAATCTAACTCATATTATTAGCCGAATTATGCTTATATGATCGATAGAACGACAATTACTATACTCATTACTCTTATTATTATCAATCTAACTCATATTATTAGCCGAATTATGCTTATATGATCGATAGAACGACAATTACTATACTCATTACTCTTATTATTATCAATCTAACTCATATTATTAACCATATTATGCAAATATGATCGATAGAACGACAATTACTATACTTAATGCTCTTATTATTATCAATCTAAATCATATTATTAGCCATATTATGCTTATATGATCGATAGAACGACATTTACTATACTTATTACTCTTATTATTATCAACCTAACTCATATTATTTACCATATTATGCAAATATGAACGATAGAACGACAATTACTATACTTAATACTCTTATTATTATCAATCTAAATCATATTATTAGCCATATTATGCTTATATGATCGATATAACGACAATTACTATACTTATTACTCTTATTATTATCAATCTAACTCATATTATTAGCCATATTATGCTAATATGATCGAAAGAACGATACTTACTATACTTATTACTCTTATTATTATCAATCTAACTCATATTATTAGCCATATTATGCTTATGTGATCGATCGAACGACAATTACTATACTTATTACTCTTATTATTATCAATCTAAATCATATTATTGGCCATATTATGCTTATATGAGCGACAGAACGACAATTACTATACTTATTACACTCACTATTATCAATCTAACTCATATTATTAACCATATTATGCAGATATGATCGATAGAACGACAATTACTATACTCATTACTCTTATTATTATCAATCTAACTCATCTTATTAGCCATATTATGCTTATATGATCGACAGAACGACAATTACTATTCTTATTACACTCCCTGTTATCAATCTAACTCATATTATTAACCATATTATGCTCATATGATCGGTAGAACGATAATTACTATACTTATTACTCTTATTAATATCAATCTAACTCATATTATTAGCCGAATTATGCTTATATGATCGATAGAACGACAATTACTGTACTCATTACTCTTATTATTATCAATCTAACTCATATTATTAGCCATATTATGCTTATATGATCGATAGGACGACAATTACTATACACATTACTCTTATTATTATCAATCTAACTCATATTATTTACCATATTATGCAAATATGATCGATAGAACGACAATTACTATACTTAATACTCTTATTATTATCAATCTAAATCATATTATTGGCCATATTATGCTTATATGATCGATAGAACGACATTTACTATACTTATTACTCTTATTATTATCAATCTAACTCATATTATTAGCCATATTATGCCTATATGATCGATAGAACGAGATTTACTATACTCATTACTCTTATTATTATCAATCTAACTCATATTATTAGCGATAATATGCTTATGTGATCGATAGAACGACAATTACTATACTCACTACTCTTATTATTATCAATCAAACTAATATTATTAGCCATAATATGCTTATATGATTGATAGAACGACAATTACTATACTTATTACTCTTATTATTATCAATCTAACTCATATTATTAGCCATATTATGCTAATATGATCGATAGAACTAGATTTACTATACTCATTACTCTTATTATTATCAATCTAACTCATATTATTAGCCATATTATGTAAATATGATCGATAGAACGACAATTACTATACTTATTACTCTTATTATTATCAATCTAACTCATATTATTAGCCATATTATGCTAATATGATCGATAGAACGAGATTTACTATACTCATTACTCTTATTATTATCAATCTGACTCATATTATTAGCCATATTATGCTTATATGAGCGACAGAACGACAATTACTATACTTATTACACTCACTATTATCAATCTAACTCATATTATTAGCCATATTATGCTTATATGATCGATAGGACGACAATTACTATACACATTACTCTTATTATTATCAATCTAACTCATATTATTAACCATATTATGCAAATATGATCGATAGAACGACAATTACTATACTTAATACTCTTATTATTATCAATCTAAATCATATTATTAGCCATATTATGCTTATATGATCGATAGAACGACATTTACTATACTTATTACTCTTACTATTATCAATCTAACTCATATTATTAGCCATATTATGCTAATATGATCGATAGAACGAGATTTACTATACTCATTACTCTTATTATTATCAATCTAACTCATATTATTTACCATATTATGCAAATATGATCGATAGAACGACAATTACTATACTTAATACTCTTATTATTATCAATCTAAATCATATTATTGGCCATATTATGCTTATATGATCGATAGAACGACATTTACTATACTTATTACTCTTATTATTATCAATCTAACTCATATTATTAGCCATATTATGCCTATATGATCGATAGAACGAGATTTACTATACTCATTACTCTTATTATTATCAATCTAACTCATATTATTAGCGATAATATGCTTATGTGATCGATAGAACGACAATTACTATACTCACTACTCTTATTATTATCAATCAAACTAATATTATTAGCCATAATATGCTTATATGATTGATAGAACGACAATTACTATACTTATTACTCTTATTATTATCAATCTAACTCATATTATTAGCCATATTATGCTAATATGATCGATAGAACTAGATTTACTATACTCATTACTCTTATTATTATCAATCTAACTCATATTATTAGCCATATTATGTAAATATGATCGATAGAACGACAATTACTATACTTATTACTCTTATTATTATCAATCTAACTCATATTATTAGCCATATTATGCTAATATGATCGATAGAACGAGATTTACTATACTCATTACTCTTATTATTATCAATCTGACTCATATTATTAGCCATATTATGCTTATATGAGCGACAGAACGACAATTACTATACTTATTACACTCACTATTATCAATCTAACTCATATTATTAGCCATATTATGCTTATATGATCGATAGGACGACAATTACTATACACATTACTCTTATTATTATCAATCTAACTCATATTATTAACCATATTATGCAAATATGATCGATAGAACGACAATTACTATACTTAATACTCTTATTATTATCAATCTAAATCATATTATTAGCCATATTATGCTTATATGATCGATAGAACGACATTTACTATACTTATTACTCTTACTATTATCAATCTAACTCATATTATTAGCCATATTATGCCTATATGATCGATAGAACGCGATTTACTATACTCATTACTCTTATTATTATCAATCTAACTCATATTATTAGCGATATTATGCTTATGTGATCGATAGAACGACAATTACTATACTCACTACTCTTATTATTATCAATCTAACTAATATTATTAGCCATAATATGCTTATATGATTGATAGAACGACAATTACTATACTTGTTACTCTTATTATTATCAATCTAACTCATATTATTAGCCATATTATGCTAATATGATCGATAGAACTAGATTTACTATACTCATTACTCTTATTATTATCAATCTAAATCATATTATTAGCCATATTATGCTTATATGATCGATAGAACGACAATTACTATACTTATTACTCTTATTATTATCAATCTAACTCATATTATTAGCCATATTATGCTAATATGATCGAAAGAACGATAATTACTATACTTATTACTCTTATTATTATCAATCTAACTCATATCATTAGCCATATTATGCTTATGTGATCGATCGAACGACAATTACTATACTTATTACTCTTATTATTATCAATCTAACTCATATTATTAGCCATATTATGCTTATATGAGCGACAGAACGACAATTACTATACTTATTACACTCACTATTATCAATCTAACTCATATTATTAACCATATTATGCAGATATGATCGATAGAACGACAATTACTATACTCATTACTCTTATTATTATCAATCTAACTCATCTTATTAGCCATATTATGCTTATATGATCGACAGAACGACAATTACTATTCTTATTACACTCCCTGTTATCAATCTAACTCATATTATTAACCATATTATGCTCATATGATCGGTAGAACGATAATTACTATACTTATTACTCTTATTATTATCAATCTAACTCATATTATTAGCCGAATTATGCTTATATGATCGATAGAACGACAATTACTATACTTAATACTCTTATTATTATCAATCTAAATCATATTATTAGCCATATTATGCTTATATGATCGATAGAACGACATTTACTATACTTATTACTCTTATTATTATCAATCTAACTCATATTATTAGCCATATTATGCCTATATGGTCGATAGAACGCGATTTACTATACTCATTACTCTTATTATTATCAATCTAACTCATATTATTAGCGATATTATGCTTATGTGATCGATAGAACGACAATTACTATACTCACTACTCTTATTATTATCAATCTAACTAATATTATTAGCCATAATATGCTTATATGATTGATAGAACGACAATTACTATACTTATTACTCTTATTATTATCAATCTAACTCATATTATTAGCCATATTATGCTAATATGATCGATAGAACTAGATTTACTATACTCATTACTCTTATTATTATCAATCTAAATCATATTATTAGCCATATTATGCTTATATGATCGGTAGAACGACAATTACTATACTTATTACTCTTATTATTATCAATCTAACTCATATTATTAGCCATATTATGCTAATATGATCGAAAGAACGATAATTACTATACTTATTACTCTTATTATTATCAATCTAACTCATATTATTAGCCATATTATGCTTATGTGATCGATAGAACGAGATTTACTATACTCATTACTCTTATTATTATCAATCTAACTCATATTATTAGCCATATTATGCAAATATGATCGATAGAACGACAATTTCTATACATATTACTCTTATTATTATCAATCTAACTCATATTATTAGCCATATTATGCTTATATGATCGATAGGACGTCAATTACTATACTTATTACTCTTATTATTATCAATCTAACTCATATTATTAACCATATTATGCAAATATGATCGATAGGACGACAATTACTATACTTATTACTCTTATTATTATCAATCTAACTCATATTATTAGCCATATTATGCTTATATGATCGACAGAACGACAATTACTGTACTTATTACACTCACTATTATCAATCTAACTCATATTATTAACCATATTATGCAGATATGATCGATAGAACGACAATTACTATACTTATTACTCTTATTATTATCAATCTAACTCATATTATTAGCCATATTATGCTTATATGATCGACAGAACGACAATTGCTATGCTTATTACACTCCCTGTTATCAATCTAACTCATATTATTAACCATATTATGCTCATATGATCGGTAGAACGATAATTACTATACTTATTACTCTTATTATTATCAATCTAACTCATATTATTAGCCGAATTATGCTTATATGATCGATAGAACGACAATTACTATACTCATTACTCTTATTATTATCAATCTAACTCATATTATTAGCCATATTATGCTTATATGATCGATAGGACGACAATTACTATACACATTACTCTTATTATTATCAATCTAACTCATATTATTAACCATATTATGCAAATATGATCGATAGAACGACAATTACTATACTTAATGCTCTTATTATTATCAATCTAAATCATATTATTAGCCATATTATGCTTATATGATCGATAGAACGACATTTACTATACTTATTACTCTTATTATTATCAATCTAACTCATATTATTAACCATATTATGCAGATATGATCGATAGAACGACAATTACTATACTCATTACTCTTATTATTATCAATCTAACTCATCTTATTAGCCATATTATGCTTATATGATCGACAGAACGACAATTACTATTCTTATTGCACTCCCTGTTATCAATCTAACTCATATTATTAACCATATTATGCTCATATGATCGGTAGAACGATAATTACTATACTTATTACTCTTATTAATATCAATCTAACTCATATTATTAGCCGAATTATGCTTATATGATCGATAGAACGACAATTACTATACTCATTACTCTTATTATTATCAATCTAACTCATATTATTAGCCATATTATGCTTATATGATCGATAGGACGACAATTACTATACACATTACTCTTATTATTATCAATCTAACTCATATTATTTACCATATTATGCAAATATGATCGATAGAACGACAATTGCTATACTTAATACTCTTATTATTATCAATCTAAATCATATTATTGGCCATATTATGCTTATATGATCGATAGAACGACATTTACTATACTTATTACTCTTATTATTATCAATCTAACTCATATTATTAGCCATATTATGCCTATATGATCGATAGAACGAGATTTACTATACTCATTACTCTTATTATTATCAATCTAACTCATATTATTAGCGATATTATGCTTATGTGATCGATAGAACGACAATTACTATACTCACTACTCTTATTATTATCAATCAAACTAATATTATTAGCCATAATATGCTTATATGATTGATAGAACGACAATTACTATACTTATTACTCTTATTATTATCAATCTAACTCATATTATTTACCATATTATGCAAATATGAACGATAGAACGACAATTACTATACTTAATACTCTTATTATTATCAATCTAAATCATATTATTAGCCATATTATGCTTATATGATCGATATAACGACAATTACTATACTTATTACTCTTATTATTATCAATCTAACTCATATTATTAGCCATATTATGCTAATATGATCGAAAGAACGATAATTACTATACTTATTACTCTTATTATTATCAATCTAACTCATATTATTAGCCATATTATGCTTATGTGATCGATCGAACGACAATTACTATACTTATTACTCTTATTATTATCAATCTAAATCATATTATTGGCCATATTATGCTTATATGAGCGACAGAACGACAATTACTATACTTATTACACTCACTATTATCAATCTAACTCATATTATTAACCATATTATGCAGATATGATCGATAGAACGACAATTACTATACTCATTACTCTTATTATTATCAATCTAACTCATCTTATTAGCCATATTATGCTTATATGATCGACAGAACGACAATTACTATTCTTATTGCACTCCCTGTTATCAATCTAACTCATATTATTAACCATATTATGCTCATATGATCGGTAGAACGATAATTACTATACTTATTACTCTTATTAATATCAATCTAACTCATATTATTAGCCGAATTATGCTTATATGATCGATAGAACGACAATTACTATACTCATTACTCTTATTATTATCAATCTAACTCATATTATTAGCCATATTATGCTTATATGATCGATAGGACGACAATTACTATACACATTACTCTTATTATTATCAATCTAACTCATATTATTTACCATATTATGCAAATATGATCGATAGAACGACAATTACTATACTTAATACTCTTATTATTATCAATCTAAATCATATTATTGGCCATATTATGCTTATATGATCGATAGAACGACATTTACTATACTTATTACTCTTATTATTATCAATCTAACTCATATTATTAGCCATATTATGCCTATATGATCGATAGAACGAGATTTACTATACTCATTACTCTTATTATTATCAATCTAACTCATATTATTAGCGATATTATGCTTATGTGATCGATAGAACGACAATTACTATACTCACTACTCTTATTATTATCAATCAAACTAATATTATTAGCCATAATATGCTTATATGATTGATAGAACGACAATTACTATACTTATTACTCTTATTATTATCAATCTAACTCATATTATTAGCCATATTATGCTAATATGATCGATAGAACTAGATTTACTATACTCATTACTCTTATTATTATCAATCTAACTCATATTATTAGCCATATTATGTAAATATGATCGATAGAACGACAATTACTATACATATTACTCTTATTATTATCAATCTAACTCATATTATTAGCCGAATTATGCTTATATGATCGATAGAACGACAATTACTATACTCATTACTCTTATTATTATCAATCTAACTCATATTATTAGCCATATTATGCTTATATGATCGATAGGACGACAATTACTATACACATTACTCTTATTATTATCAATCTAACTCATATTATTTACCATATTATGCAAATATGATCGATAGAACGACAATTGCTATACTTAATACTCTTATTATTATCAATCTAAATCATATTATTGGCCATATTATGCTTATATGATCGATAGAACGACATTTACTATACTTATTACTCTTATTATTATCAATCTAACTCATATTATTAGCCATATTATGCCTATATGATCGATAGAACGAGATTTACTATACTCATTACTCTTATTATTATCAATCTAACTCATATTATTAGCGATATTATGCTTATGTGATCGATAGAACGACAATTACTATACTCACTACTCTTATTATTATCAATCAAACTAATATTATTAGCCATAATATGCTTATATGATTGATAGAACGACAATTACTATACTTATTACTCTTATTATTATCAATCTAACTCATATTATTTACCATATTATGCAAATATGAACGATAGAACGACAATTACTATACTTAATACTCTTATTATTATCAATCTAAATCATATTATTAGCCATATTATGCTTATATGATCGATATAACGACAATTACTATACTTATTACTCTTATTATTATCAATCTAACTCATATTATTAGCCATATTATGCTAATATGATCGAAAGAACGATAATTACTATACTTATTACTCTTATTATTATCAATCTAACTCATATTATTAGCCATATTATGCTTATGTGATCGATCGAACGACAATTACTATACTTATTACTCTTATTATTATCAATCTAAATCATATTATTGGCCATATTATGCTTATATGAGCGACAGAACGACAATTACTATACTTATTACACTCACTATTATCAATCTAACTCATATTATTAACCATATTATGCAGATATGATCGATAGAACGACAATTACTATACTCATTACTCTTATTATTATCAATCTAACTCATCTTATTAGCCATATTATGCTTATATGATCGACAGAACGACAATTACTATTCTTATTGCACTCCCTGTTATCAATCTAACTCATATTATTAACCATATTATGCTCATATGATCGGTAGAACGATAATTACTATACTTATTACTCTTATTAATATCAATCTAACTCATATTATTAGCCGAATTATGCTTATATGATCGATAGAACGACAATTACTATACTCATTACTCTTATTATTATCAATCTAACTCATATTATTAGCCATATTATGCTTATATGATCGATAGGACGACAATTACTATACACATTACTCTTATTATTATCAATCTAACTCATATTATTTACCATATTATGCAAATATGATCGATAGAACGACAATTACTATACTTAATACTCTTATTATTATCAATCTAAATCATATTATTGGCCATATTATGCTTATATGATCGATAGAACGACATTTACTATACTTATTACTCTTATTATTATCAATCTAACTCATATTATTAGCCATATTATGCCTATATGATCGATAGAACGAGATTTACTATACTCATTACTCTTATTATTATCAATCTAACTCATATTATTAGCGATATTATGCTTATGTGATCGATAGAACGACAATTACTATACTCACTACTCTTATTATTATCAATCAAACTAATATTATTAGCCATAATATGCTTATATGATTGATAGAACGACAATTACTATACTTATTACTCTTATTATTATCAATCTAACTCATATTATTAGCCATATTATGCTAATATGATCGATAGAACTAGATTTACTATACTCATTACTCTTATTATTATCAATCTAACTCATATTATTAGCCATATTATGTAAATATGATCGATAGAACGACAATTACTATACATATTACTCTTATTATTATCAATCTAACTCATATTATTAGCCATATTATGCTTATATGATCGATAGGACGTCAATTACTATACTTATTACTCTTATTATTATCAATCTAACTCATATTATTAACCATATTATGCAAATATGATCGATAGAACGACAATTACTATACTTAATACTCTTATTATTATCAATCTAAATCATATTATTTGCCATATTATGCTTATATGATCGATAGAACGACAATTACTATACTTATTACTCTTATTATTATCAATCTAACTCATATTATTAGCCATATTATGCTAATATGATCGAAAGAACGATAATTACTATACTTATTACTCTTATTATTATCAATCTAACTCATATTATTAGCCATATTATGCTTATGTGATCGATCGAACGACAATTACTATACTTATTACTCTTATTATTATCAATCTAACTCATATTATTAGCCATATTATGCTTATATGATCGATAGAACGACAATTACTATACTCATTACTCTTAATATTATCAATCTAACTCATATTATTAGCCATAATATGCTTATATGATCGATAGAACGACAATTACTATACTTATTACACTTATTATTATCAATCTAACTCATATTATTAGCCATATTATACTAATATGATCGATAGAACGACAATTACTATACTTATTACTCTTATTATTATCAATCTAACTCATATTATTAGCCATATTATGCTAATATGATCGATAGAACGAGATTTACTATACTCATTACTCTTATTATTATCAATCTGACTCATATTATTAGCCATATTATGCTTATATGAGCGACAGAACGACAATTACTATACTTATTACACTCACTATTATCAATCTAACTCATATTATTAGCCATATTATGCTTATATGATCGATAGGACGACAATTACTATACACATTACTCTTATTATTATCAATCTAACTCATATTATTAACCATATTATGCAAATATGATCGATAGAACGACAATTACTATACTTAATACTCTTATTATTATCAATCTAAATCATATTATTTGCCATATTATGCTTATATGATCGATAGAACGACAATTACTATACTTATTACTCTTATTATTATCAATCTAACTCATATTATTAGCCATATTATGCTAATATGATCGAAAGAACGATAATTACTATACTTATTACTCTTATTATTATCAATCTAACTCATATTATTAGCCATATTATGCTAATATGATCGAAAGAACGATAATTACTATACTTATTACTCTTATTATTATCAATCTAACTCATATTATTAGCCATATTATGCTTATGTGATCGATCGAACGACAATTACTATACTTATTACTCTTATTATTATCAATCTAACTCATATTATTAGCCATATTATGCTTATATGATCGATAGAACGACAATTACTATACTCATTACTCTTAATATTATCAATCTAACTCATATTATTAGCCATAATATGCTTATATGATCGATAGAACGACAATTACTATACTTATTACACTTATTATTATCAATCTAACTCATATTATTAGCCATATTATACTAATATGATCGATAGAACGACAATTACTATACTTATTACTCTTATTATTATCAATCTAACTCATATTATTAGCCATATTATGCTAATATGATCGATAGAACGAGATTTACTATACTCATTACTCTTATTATTATCAATCTGACTCATATTATTAGCCATATTATGCTTATATGAGCGACAGAACGACAATTACTATACTTATTACACTCACTATTATCAATCTAACTCATATTATTAGCCATATTATGCCTATATGATCGATAGAACGCGATTTACTATACTCATTACTCTTATTATTATCAATCTAACTCATATTATTAGCGATATTATGCTTATGTGATCGATAGAACGACAATTACTATACTCACTACTCTTATTATTATCAATCTAACTAATATTATTAGCCATAATATGCTTATATGATTGATAGAACGACAATTACTATACTTGTTACTCTTATTATTATCAATCTAACTCATATTATTAGCCATATTATGCTAATATGATCGATAGAACTAGATTTACTATACTCATTACTCTTATTATTATCAATCCAAATCATATTATTAGCCATATTATGCTTATATGAGCGACAGAACGACAATTACTATACTTATTACACTCACTATTATCAATCTAACTCATATTATTAACCATATTATGCAGATATGATCGATAGAACGACAATTACTATACTCATTACTCTTATTATCATCAATCTAACTCATCTTATTAGCCATATTATGCTTATATGATCGACAGAACGACAATTACTATTCTTATTACACTCCCTGTTATCAATCTAACTCATATTATTAACCATATTATGCTCATATGATCGGTAGAACGATAATTACTATACTTATTACTCTTATTATTATCAATCTAACTCATATTATTAGCCGAATTATGCTTATATGATCGATAGAACGACAATTACTATACTTAATACTCTTATTATTATCAATCTAAATCATATTATTAGCCATATTATGCTTATATGATCGATAGAACGACATTTACTATACTTATTACTCTTATTATTATCAATCTAACTCATATTATTAGCCATATTATGCCTATATGATCGATAGAACGCGATTTACTATACTCATTACTCTTATTATTATCAATCTAACTCATATTATTAGCGATATTATGCTTATGTGATCGATAGAACGACAATTACTATACTCACTACTCTTATTATTATCAATCTAACTAATATTATTAGCCATAATATGCTTATATGATTGATAGAACGACAATTACTATACTTATTACTCTTATTATTATCAATCTAACTCATATTATTAGCCATATTATGCTAATATGATCGATAGAACTAGATTTACTATACTCATTACTCTTATTATTATCAATCTAAATCATATTATTAGCCATATTATGCTTATATGATCGATAGAACGACAATTACTATACTTATTACTCTTATTATTATCAATCTAACTCATATTATTAGCCATATTATGCTAATATGATCGAAAGAACGATAATTACTATACTTATTACTCTTATTATTATCAATCTAACTCATATTATTAGCCATATTATGCTTATGTGATCGATCGAACGACAATTACTATACTTATTACTCTTATTATTATCAATCTAACTCATATTATTAGCCATATTATGCTTATATGAGCGACAGAACGACAATTACTATACTTATTACACTCACTATTATCAATCTAACTCATATTATTAACCATATTATGCAGATATGATCGATAGAACGACAATTACTATACTCATTACTCTTATTATTATCAATCTAACTCATCTTATTAGCCATATTATGCTTATATGATCGACAGAACGACAATTACTATTCTTATTACACTCCCTGTTATCAATCTAACTCATATTATTAACCATATTATGCTCATATGATCGGTAGAACGATAATTACTATACTTATTACTCTTATTATTATCAATCTAACTCATATTATTAGCCGAATTATGCTTATATGATCGATAGAACGACAATTACTATACTCATTACTCTTATTATTATCAATCTAACTCATATTATTAGCCATATTATGCTTATATGATCGATAGGACGACAATTACTATACACATTACTCTTATTATTATCAATCTAACTCATATTATTAACCATATTATGCAAATATGATCGATAGAACGACAATTTCTATACTTAATACTCTTATTATTATCAATCTAAATCATATTATTAGCCATATTATGCTTATATGATCGATAGAACGACATTTACTATACTTATTACTGTTATTATTATCAATCTAACTCATATTATTAGCCATATTATGCCTATATGATCGATAGAACGAGATTTACTATACTCATTACTCTTATTATTATCAATCTAACTCATATTATTAGCGATATTATGCTTATGTGATCGATAGAACGACAATTACTATACTCACTACTCTTATTATTATCAATATAACTAATATTATTAGCCATAATATGCTTATATGATTGATAGAACGACAATTACTATACTTATTACTCTTATTATTATCAATCTAACTCATATTATTAGCCATATTATGCTAATATGATCGATAGATCTAGATTTACTATACTCATTACTCTTATTATTATCAATCTAACTCATATTATTAGCCATATTATGTAAATATGATCGATAGAACGACAATTACTATACATATTGCTCTTATTATTATCAATCTAACTCATATTATTAGCCATATTATGCTTATATGATCGATAGGACGTCAATTACTATACTTATTACTCTTATTATTATCAATCTAACTCATATTATTAACCATATTATGCAAATATGATCGATAGAACGACAATTACTATACTTAATACTCTTATTATTATCAATCTAAATCATATTATTAGCCATATTATGCTTATATGATCGATAGAACGACAATTACTATACTTATTTCTCTTATTATTATCAATCTAACTCATATTATTAGCCATATTATGCTAATATGATCGAAAGAACGATAATTACTATACTTATTACTCTTATTATTATCAATCTAACTCATATTATTAGCCATATTATGCTTATGTGATCGATCGAACGACAATTACTATACTTATTACTCTTATTATTATCAATCTAACTCATATTATTAGCCATATTATGCTTATATGATCGATAGAACGACAATTACTATGCTCATTACTCTTAATATTATCAATCTAACTCATATTATTAGCCATAATATGCTTATATGATCGATAGAACGACAATTACTATACTTATTACACTTATTATTATCAATCTAACTCATATTATTAGCCATATTATACTAATATGATCGATAGAACGACAATTACTATACTTATTACTCTTATTATTATCAATCTAACTCATATTATTAGCCATATTATGCTAATATGATCGATAGAACGAGATTTACTATACTCATTACTCTTATTATTATCAATCTGACTCATATTATTAGCCATATTATGCAAATATGATCGATAGAACGACAATTACTATACATATTACTCTTATTATTATCAATCTAACTCATATTATTCGCCATATTATGCTTATATGGTCGATAGGACGTCAATTACTATACTTATTACTCTTATTATTATCAATCTAACTCATATTATTAACCATATTATGCAAATATGATCGATAGAACGACAATTACTATACTCATTACTCTTAATATTATCAATCTAACTCATATTATTAGCCATAATATGCTTATATGATCGATAGAACTACAATTACTATACTTATTACACTTATTATTATCAATCTAACTTATATTATTAGCCATATTATGCTAATATGATCGATAGAGCGACAATTACTATACTTATTACTCTTATTATTATCAATCTAACCCATATTATTAGCCATATTATGCTAATATGATCGATAGAACGAGATTTACTATACTCATTACTCATATTATTATCAATCTAACTCATATCATTAGCCATATTATGCTTATATGATCGATAGAACGGCTATTACTATACTCACTACTATTATTATTATCACTCTAACTCATATTATTAGCCATATTATGCTTATATGATCGATAGGACGACAATTACTATACTTATTACTCTTATTATTATCAATCTAACTCATATTATTAACCATATTATGCTTATATGATCGACAGAACGACAATTACTATACTTATTACTCTTATTATTATCAATCTAACTCATATTATTAACCATATTATTCAGATATGATCGATAGAACGACAATTACTATACTCATTACTCTTATTATTATCAATCTAACTCATATTATTGGCCATATTATGCTTATATGATCGATAGGACGACAATTACTATACTTATTACTCTTATTATTATCAATCTAATCCCATATTATTAGCCATATTATGCTAATATGATCGATAGAACGAGATTTACTATACTCATTACTCACATTATTATCAATCTAACTCATATCATTAGCCATATTATGCTTATATGATCGATAGAACGACTATTACTATACTCACTACTATTATTATTATCACTCTAACTCATATTATTAGTCATATTATGCTTATATGATCGATAGAACGACAATTACTATACTCACTACTCTTATTATTATCAATCTAACTCATATCATTAGCCATAATATGCTTATATGATCGATAGAACGACAATTACTATACTTATTACTCTTATTATTATCAATCTAACTCATATTATTAGCCATATTATGCTAATATGATCGATAGAACGAGATTTACAATACTCATTACTCTTATTATTTTCAATCTAACTCATATTATTAGCCATATTATGCTTATATGATCGATAGAACGACAATTACTATACTTATTACTCTTATTATTATTAATCTAACTCATATTATTAGCCATATTATGCTTATATGATCGATAGGACGACAATTACTATACTTATTACTCTTATTATTATAAATCTAACTCATATTATTAGCCATATTATGCTTATATGATCGATAGAACTACATTTACTATACTCACTACTCTTATTATTATCAATCTAACTCATATTATTAACCATATTATGCTTATATGATCGGTAGAACGATAATTACTATACTTATTACTCTTATTATTATCAATCTAACTCATATTATTAGCCATATTATGCTTATATGATCGACAGAACGACAATTACTACTCTTATTACACTCCCTGTTATCAATCTAACTCATATTATTAACCATATTATGCTTATATGATCGGTAGAACGATAATTACTATACTTATTACTCATATTATTATCAATCTATCTCATATTATTAGCCATATTATGCTTATATGATCGATAGAACGACAATTACTATACTCATTTCTCTTATTATTATCAATCTAACTCATATTATTAGCCATATTATGCTTATATGATCGATAGGACGACAATTACTATACTCATTACTCTTAATATTATCAATCTAACTCATATTATTAGCCATAATATGCTTATATGATCGATAGAACGACAATTACTATACTTATTACACTTATTATTATCAATCTAACTCATATTATTAGCCATATTATACTAATATGATCGATAAAACGACAATTACTATACTTATTACTCTTATTATTATCAATCTAACTCATATTATTAGCCATATTATGCTAATATGATCGATAGAACGAGATTTACTATACTCATTACTCTTATTATTATCAATCTGACTCATATTATTAGCCATATTATGCAAATATGATCGATAGAACGACAATTACTATACATATTACTCTTATTATTATCAATCTAACTCATATTATTAGCCATATTATGCTTATATGGTCAATATGACGTCAATTACTATACTTATTACTCTTATTATTATCAATCTAACTCATATTATTAACCATATTATGCAAATATGATCGATAGAACGACAATTACTATACTCATTACTCTTAATATTATCAATCTAACTCATATTATAAGCCATAATATGCTTATATGATCGATAGAACGACAATTACTATACTTATTACACTTATTATTATCAATCTAACTTATATTATTAGCCATATTATGCTAATATGATCGATAGAGCGACAATTACTATACTTATTACTCTTATTATTATCAATCTAACCCATATTATTAGCCATATTATGCTAATATGATCGATAGAACGAGATTTACTATACTCATTACTCATATTATTATCAATCTAACTCATATCATTAGCCATATTATGCTTATATGATCGATAGAACGACTATTACTATACTCACTACTATTATTATTATCACTCTAACTCATATTATTAGCCATATTATGCTTATATGATCGACAGAACGACAATTACTACTCTTATTACACTCCATGTTATCAATCTAACTCATATTATTAACCATATTATGCTTATATGATCGGTAGAACGATAATTACTATACTTATTACTCATATTATTATCAATCTATCTCATATTATTAGCCATATTATGCTTATATGATCGATAGAACGACAATTACTATACTCATTTCTCTTATTATTATCAATCTAACTCATATTATTAGCCATATTATGCTTATATGATCGATAGGACGACAATTACTATACTTATTACTCTTATTATTATAAATCTAACTCATATTATTAGCCATATTATGCTTATATGATCGATAGAACTACATTTACTATACTCACTACTCTTATTATTATCAATCTAACTCATATTATTAACCATATTATGCTTATATGATCGGTAGAACGATAATTACTATACTTATTACTCTTATTATTATCAATCTAACTCATATTATTAGCCATATTATGCTTATATGATCGACAGAACGACAATTACTACTCTTATTACACTCCCTGTTATCAATCTAACTCATATTATTAACCATATTATGCTTATATGATCGGTAGAACGATAATTACTATACTTATTACTCATATTATTATCAATCTATCTCATATTATTAGCCATATTATGCTTATATGATCGATAGAACGACAATTACTATACTCATTTTTCTTATTATTATCAATCTAACTCATATTATTAGCCATAATATGCTTATATGATCGATAGAACGACAATTACTATACTTATTACACTTATTATTATCAATCTAACTCATATTATTAGCCATATTATACTAATATGATCGATAAAACGACAATTACTATACTTATTACTCTTATTATTATCAATCTAACTCATATTATTAGCCATATTATGCTAATATGATCGATAGAACGAGATTTACTATACTCATTACTCTTATTATTATCAATCTGACTCATATTATTAGCCATATTATGCAAATATGATCGATAGAACGACAATTACTATACATATTACTCTTATTATTATCAATCTAACTCATATTATTAGCCATATTATGCTTATATGGTCGATAGGACGTCAATTACTATACTTATTACTCTTATTATTATCAATCTAACTCATATTATTAACCATATTATGCAAATATGATCGATAGAACGACAATTACTATACTCATTACTCTTAATATTATCAATCTAACTCATATTATAAGCCATAATATGCTTATATGATCGATAGAACGACAATTACTATACTTATTACACTTATTATTATCAATCTAACTTATATTATTAGCCATATCATGCTAATATGATCGATAGAGCGACAATTACTATACTTATTACTCTTATTATTATCAATCTAACCCATATTATTAGCCATATTATGCTAATATGATCGATAGAACGAGATTTACTATACTCATTACTCATATTATTATCAATCTAACTCATATCATTAGCCATATTATGCTTATATGATCGATAGAACGACTATTACTATACTCACTACTATTATTATTATCACTCTAACTCATATTATTAGCCATATTATGCTTATATGATCGATAGGACGACAATTACTATACTTATTACTCTTATTATTATCAATCTAACTCATATTATTAACCATACTATGCTTATATGATCGACAGAACGACAATTACTATACTTATTACTCTTATTATTATCAATCTAACTCATATTATTAACCATATTATGCAGATATGATCGATAGAACGACAATTACTATACTCATTACTCTTATTATTATCAATCTAACTCATATTATTGGCCATATTATGCTTATATGATCGATAGGACGACAATTACTATACTTATTACTCTTATTATTATCAATCTAATCCCATATTATTAGCCATATTATGCTAATATGATCGATAGAACGAGATTTACTATACCCATTACTCACATTATTATCAATCTAACTCATATCATTAGCCATATTATGCTTATATGATCGATAGAACGACTATTACTATACTCACTACTATTATTATTATCACTCTAACTCATATTATTAGTCATATTATGCTTATATGATCGATAGAACGACAATTACTATACTCACTACTCTTATTATTATCAATCTAACTCATATTATTAGCCATATTATGCTTATATGATCGATAGAACGACAATTACTATACTTATTACTCTTATTATTATCAATCTAACTCATATTATTAGCCATATTATGCTAATATGATCGATAGAACGAGATTTACTATACTCATTACTCTTATTATTATCAATCTAACTCATATTATTAGCCATATTATGCAAATATGATCGATAGAACGACAATTACTATACATATTACTCTTATTATTATCAATCTAACTCTAATTATTAGCCATATTATGCTTATATGATCGATAGGACGTCAATTACTATACTTATTACTCTTATTATTATCAATCTAACTCATATTATTAACCATATTATGCAAATATGATCGATAGGACGACAATTACTATACTTATTACTCTTATTATTATCAATCTAACTCATATTATTAGCCATATTATGCTTATATGATCGATAGAACGACAATTACTATACTTATTACTCTTATTATTATCAATCTAACCCATATTATTAGCCATATTATGCTAATATGATCGATAGAACGAGATTTACTATACTCATTACTCATATTATTATCAATCTAACTCATATTATTAGCCATATTATGCTTATGTGGTCGATAGAACGACAATTACTATACTTATTACTCTTATTATTATCAATCTAACGCATATTATTAGCCATATTATGCTTATATGATCGACAGAACGACAATTACTGTACTTATTACACTCACTATTATCAATCTAACTCATATTATTAACCATATTATGCAAGATATGATCGATAGGACGACAATTACTATACTTATTACTCTTATTTTTATCAATCTAACTCATATTATTAGCCATATTATGCTTATATGATCGACAGAACGACAATTGCTATGCTTATTACACTCCCTGTTATCAATCTAACTCATATTATTAACCATATTATGCTCATATGATCGGTAGAACGATAATTACTATACTTATTACTCTTATTATTATCAATCTAACTCATATTATTAGCCGAATTATGCTTATATAATCGATAGAACGACAATTACTATACTCATTACTCTTATTATTATCAATCTAACTCATATTATTAGCCATATTATGCTTATATGATCGATAGGACGACAATTACTATACACATTACTCTTATTATTATCAATCTAACTCATATTATTAACCATATTATGCAAATATGATCGATAGAACGACAATTACTATACTTAATGCTCTTATTATTATCAATCTAAATCATATTATTAGCCATATTATGCTTATATGATCGATAGAACGACATTTACTATACTTATTACTCTTATTATTATCAATCTAACTCATATTATTTACCATATTATGCAAATATGAACGATAGAACGACAATTACTATACTTAATACTCTTATTATTATCAATCTAAATCATATTATTAGCCATATTATGCTTATATGATCGATATAACGACAATTACTATACTTATTACTCTTATTATTATCAATCTAACTCATATTATTAGCCATATTATGCTAATATGATCGAAAGAACGATAATTACTATACTTATTACTCTTATTATTATCAATCTAACTCATATTATTAGCCATATTATGCTTATGTGATCGATCGAACGACAATTACTATACTTATTACTCTTATTATTATCAATCTAAATCATATTATTGGCCATATTATGCTTATATGAGCGACAGAACGACAATTACTATACTTATTACACTCACTATTATCAATCTAACTCATATTATTAACCATATTATGCAGATATGATCGATAGAACGACAATTACTATACTCATTACTCTTATTATTATCAATCTAACTCATCTTATTAGCCATATTATGCTTATATGATCGACAGAACGACAATTACTATTCTTATTACACTCCCTGTTATCAATCTAACTCATATTATTAACCATATTATGCTCATATGATCGGTAGAACGATAATTACTATACTTATTACTCTTATTATTATCAATCTAACTCATATTATTTACCATATTATGCAAATATGAACGATAGAACGACAATTACTATACTTAATACTCTTATTATTATCAATCTAAATCATATTATTAGCCATATTATGCTTATATGATCGATATAACGACAATTACTATACTTATTACTCTTATTATTATCAATCTAACTCATATTATTAGCCATATTATGCTAATATGATCGAAAGAACGATAATTACTATACTTATTACTCTTATTATTATCAATCTAACTCATATTATTAGCCATATTATGCTTATGTGATCGATCGAACGACAATTACTATACTTATTACTCTTATTATTATCAATCTAAATCATATTATTGGCCATATTATGCTTATATGAGCGACAGAACGACAATTACTATACTTATTACACTCACTATTATCAATCTAACTCATATCATTAGCCATATTATGCTTATATGATCGATAGAACGGCTATTACTATACTCACTACTATTATTATTATCACTCTAACTCATATTATTAGCCATATTATGCTTATATGATCGATAGGACGACAATTACTATACTTATTACTCTTATTATTATCAATCTAACTCATATTATTAACCATATTATGCTTATATGATCGACAGAACGACAATTACTATACTTATTACTCTTATTATTATCAATCTAACTCATATTATTAACCATATTATTCAGATATGATCGATAGAACGACAATTACTATACTCATTACTCTTATTATTATCAATCTAACTCATATTATTGGCCATATTATGCTTATATGATCGATAGGACGACAATTACTATACTTATTACTCTTATTATTATCAATCTAATCCCATATTATTAGCCATATTATGCTAATATGATCGATAGAACGAGATTTACTATACTCATTACTCACATTATTATCAATCTAACTCATATCATTAGCCATATTATGCTTATATGATCGATAGAACGACTATTACTATACTCACTACTATTATTATTATCACTCTAACTCATATTATTAGTCATATTATGCTTATATGATCGATAGAACGACAATTACTATACTCACTACTCTTATTATTATCAATCTAACTCATATCATTAGCCATAATATGCTTATATGATCGATAGAACGACAATTACTATACTTATTACTCTTATTATTATCAATCTAACTCATATTATTAGCCATATTATGCTAATATGATCGATAGAACGAGATTTACTATACTCATTACTCTTATTATTTTCAATCTAACTCATATTATTAGCCATATTATGCTTATATGATCGATAGAACGACAATTACTATACTTATTACTCTTATTATTATCAATCTAACTCATATTATTAGCCATATTATGCTTATATGATCGATAGAACGACAATTACTATACTCACTACTCTTATTATTATCAATCTAACTCATATTATTAACCATATTATGCTTATATGATCGGTAGAACGATAATTACTATACTTATTACTCCTATTATTATCAATCTAACTCATATTATTAGCCATATTATGCTTATATGATCGACAGAACGACAATTACTACTCTTATTACACTCCATGTTATCAATCTAACTCATATTATTAACCATATTATGCTTATATGATCGGTAGAACGATAATTACTATACTTATTACTCATATTATTATCAATCTATCTCATATTATTAGCCATATTATGCTTATATGATCGATAGAACGACAATTACTATACTCATTTCTCTTATTATTATCAATCTAACTCATATTATTAGCCATATTATGCTTATATGATCGATAGGACGACAATTACTATACTTATTACTCTTATTATTATAAATCTAACTCATATTATTAGCCATATTATGCTTATATGATCGATAGAACTACATTTACTATACTCACTACTCTTATTATTATCAATCTAACTCATATTATTAACCATATTATGCTTATATGATCGGTAGAACGATAATTACTATACTTATTACTCTTATTATTATCAATCTAACTCATATTATTAGCCATATTATGCTTATATGATCGACAGAACGACAATTACTACTCTTATTACACTCCCTGTTATCAATCTAACTCATATTATTAACCATATTATGCTTATATGATCGGTAGAACGATAATTACTATACTTATTACTCATATTATTATCAATCTATCTCATATTATTAGCCATATTATGCTTATATGATCGATAGAACGACAATTACTATACTCATTTCTCTTATTATTATCAATCTAACTCATATTATTAGCCATATTATGCTTATATGATCGATAGGACGACAATTACTATACTCATTACTCTTAATATTATCAATCTAACTCATATTATTAGCCATAATATGCTTATATGATCGATAGAACGACAATTACTATACTTATTACACTTATTATTATCAATCTAACTCATATTATTAGCCATATTATACTAATATGATCGATAAAACGACAATTACTATACTTATTACTCTTATTATTATCAATCTAACTCATATTATTAGCCATATTATGCTAATATGATCGATAGAACGAGATTTACTATACTCATTACTCTTATTATTATCAATCTGACTCATATTATTAGCCATATTATGCAAATATGATCGATAGAACGACAATTACTATACATATTACTCTTATTATTATCAATCTAACTCATATTATTAGCCATATTATGCTTATATGGTCGATATGACGTCAATTACTATACTTATTACTCTTATTATTATCAATCTAACTCATATTATTAACCATATTATGCAAATATGATCGATAGAACGACAATTACTATACTCATTACTCTTAATATTATCAATCTAACTCATATTATAAGCCATAATATGCTTATATGATCGATAGAACGACAATTACTATACTTATTACACTTATTATTATCAATCTAACTTATATTATTAGCCATATTATGCTAATATGATCGATAGAGCGACAATTACTATACTTATTACTCTTATTATTATCAATCTAACCCATATTATTAGCCATATTATGCTAATATGATCGATAGAACGAGATTTACTATACTCATTACTCATATTATTATCAATCTAACTCATATCATTAGCCATATTATGCTTATATGATCGATAGAACGACTATTACTATACTCACTACTATTATTATTATCACTCTAACTCATATTATTAGCCATATTATGCTTATATGATCGACAGAACGACAATTACTACTCTTATTACACTCCATGTTATCAATCTAACTCATATTATTAACCATATTATGCTTATATGATCGGTAGAACGATAATTACTATACTTATTACTCATATTATTATCAATCTATCTCATATTATTAGCCATATTATGCTTATATGATCGATAGAACGACAATTACTATACTCATTTCTCTTATTATTATCAATCTAACTCATATTATTAGCCATATTATGCTTATATGATCGATAGGACGACAATTACTATACTTATTACTCTTATTATTATAAATCTAACTCATATTATTAGCCATATTATGCTTATATGATCGATAGAACTACATTTACTATACTCACTACTCTTATTATTATCAATCTAACTCATATTATTAACCATATTATGCTTATATGATCGGTAGAACGATAATTACTATACTTATTACTCTTATTATTATCAATCTAACTCATATTATTAGCCATATTATGCTTATATGATCGACAGAACGACAATTACTACTCTTATTACACTCCCTGTTATCAATCTAACTCATATTATTAACCATATTATGCTTATATGATCGGTAGAACGATAATTACTATACTTATTACTCATATTATTATCAATCTATCTCATATTATTAGCCATATTATGCTTATATGATCGATAGAACGACAATTACTATACTCATTTTTCTTATTATTATCAATCTAACTCATATTATTAGCCATAATATGCTTATATGATCGATAGAACGACAATTACTATACTTATTACACTTATTATTATCAATCTAACTCATATTATTAGCCATATTATACTAATATGATCGATAAAACGACAATTACTATACTTATTACTCTTATTATTATCAATCTAACTCATATTATTAGCCATATTATGCTAATATGATCGATAGAACGAGATTTACTATACTCATTACTCTTATTATTATCAATCTGACTCATATTATTAGCCATATTATGCAAATATGATCGATAGAACGACAATTACTGTACATATTACTCTTATTATTATCAATCTAACTCATATTATTAGCCATATTATGCTTATATGGTCGATAGGACGTCAATTACTATACTTATTACTCTTATTATTATCAATCTAACTCATATTATTAACCATATTATGCAAATATGATCGATAGAACGACAATTACTATACTCATTACTCTTAATATTATCAATCTAACTCATATTATAAGCCATAATATGCTTATATGATCGATAGAACGACAATTACTATACTTATTACACTTATTATTATCAATCTAACTTATATTATTAGCCATATCATGCTAATATGATCGATAGAGCGACAATTACTATACTTATTACTCTTATTATTATCAATCTAACCCATATTATTAGCCATATTATGCTAATATGATCGATAGAACGAGATTTACTATACTCATTACTCATATTATTATCAATCTAACTCATATCATTAGCCATATTATGCTTATATGATCGATAGAACGACTATTACTATACTCACTACTATTATTATTATCACTCTAACTCATATTATTAGCCATATTATGCTTATATGATCGATAGGACGACAATTACTATACTTATTACTCTTATTATTATCAATCTAACTCATATTATTAACCATACTATGCTTATATGATCGACAGAACGACAATTACTATACTTATTACTCTTATTATTATCAATCTAACTCATATTATTAACCATATTATGCAGATATGATCGATAGAACGACAATTACTATACTCATTACTCTTATTATTATCAATCTAACTCATATTATTGGCCATACTATGCTTATATGATCGACAGAACGACAATTACTATACTCACTACTCTTATTATTATCAATCTAACTCATATTATTAGCCATATTATGCTTATATGATCGATAGAACGACAATTACTATACTTATTACTCTTATTATTATCAATCTAACTCATATTATTAGCCATATTATGCTAATATGATCGATAGAACGAGATTTACTATACTCATTACTCTTATTATTATCAATCTAACTCATATTATTAGCCATATTATGCTCATATGATCGGTAGAACGATAATTACTATACTTATTACTCTTATTATTATCAATCTAACTCATATTATTAGCCGAATTATGCTTATATAATCGATAGAACGACAATTACTATACTCATTACTCTTATTATTATCAATCTAACTCATATTATTAGCCATATTATGCTTATATGATCGATAGGACGACAATTACTATACACATTACTCTTATTATTATCAATCTAACTCATATTATTAACCATATTATGCAAATATGATCGATAGAACGACAATTACTATACTTAATGCTCTTATTATTATCAATCTAAATCATATTATTAGCCATATTATGCTTATATGATCGATAGAACGACATTTACTATACTTATTACTCTTATTATTATCAATCTAACTCATATTATTTACCATATTATGCAAATATGAACGATAGAACGACAATTACTATACTTAATACTCTTATTATTATCAATCTAAATCATATTATTAGCCATATTATGCTTATATGATCGATATAACGACAATTACTATACTTATTACTCTTATTATTATCAATCTAACTCATATTATTAGCCATATTATGCTAATATGATCGAAAGAACGATAATTACTATACTTATTACTCTTATTATTATCAATCTAACTCATATTATTAGCCATATTATGCTTATGTGATCGATCGAACGACAATTACTATACTTATTACTCTTATTATTATCAATCTAAATCATATTATTGGCCATATTATGCTTATATGAGCGACAGAACGACAATTACTATACTTATTACACTCACTATTATCAATCTAACTCATATTATTAACCATATTATGCAGATATGATCGATAGAACGACAATTACTATACTCATTACTCTTATTATTATCAATCTAACTCATCTTATTAGCCATATTATGCTTATATGATCGACAGAACGACAATTACTATTCTTATTACACTCCCTGTTATCAATCTAACTCATATTATTAACCATATTATGCTCATATGATCGGTAGAACGATAATTACTATACTTATTACTCTTATTATTATCAATCTAACTCATATTATTAGCCATATTATGCTTATATGATCGATAGAACGACAATTACTATACTTATTACTCTTATTATTATCAATCTAACCCATATTATTAGCCATATTATGCTAATATGATCGATAGAACGAGATTTACTATACTCATTACTCATATTATTATCAATCTAACTCATATTATTAGCCATATTATGCTTATGTGGTCGATAGAACGACAATTACTATACTTATTACTCTTATTATTATCAATCTAACGCATATTATTAGCCATATTATGCTTATATGATCGACAGAACGACAATTACTGTACTTATTACACTCACTATTATCAATCTAACTCATATTATTAACCATATTATGCAAGATATGATCGATAGGACGACAATTACTATACTTATTACTCTTATTTTTATCAATCTAACTCATATTATTAGCCATATTATGCTTATATGATCGACAGAACGACAATTGCTATGCTTATTACACTCCCTGTTATCAATCTAACTCATATTATTAACCATATTATGCTCATATGATCGGTAGAACGATAATTACTATACTTATTACTCTTATTATTATCAATCTAACTCATATTATTAGCCGAATTATGCTTATATAATCGATAGAACGACAATTACTATACTCATTACTCTTATTATTATCAATCTAACTCATATTATTAGCCATATTATGCTTATATGATCGATAGGACGACAATTACTATACACATTACTCTTATTATTATCAATCTAACTCATATTATTAACCATATTATGCAAATATGATCGATAGAACGACAATTACTATACTTAATGCTCTTATTATTATCAATCTAAATCATATTATTAGCCATATTATGCTTATATGATCGATAGAACGACATTTACTATACTTA
>NW_027473729.1:56705-118199 GCF_050947335.1 Megachile rotundata | reverse complement strand
AAGTATAGTAATTGTCGTTCTATCGATCATATAAGCATAATATGGCTAATAATATGAGTTAGATTGATAATAATAACAGTAATGAGTATAGTAATTGTCGTCCTATCGATCATATAAGCATAATATGGCTAATAATATGAGTTAGATTGATAATAATAAGAGTAATGAGTATAGTAATTGTCGTTCTATCGATCATATCTGCATAATATGGTTAATAATATGAGTTAGATTGATAATAGTGAGTGTAATAAGTTTAGTAAATGTCGTTCTATCGATCATATAAGCATAATATAGCTAATAATATGAGTTACATTGATAATAATAAGAGTAATAAGTATAGTAATTGTCGTTCTATCGATCATATAAGCATAATATGGCTAATAATATGAGTTAGATTGATAAAAGTGAGTGTAATAAGTTTAGTAAATGTCGTTCTATCGATCATATAAGCATAATATAGCTAATAATATGAGTTAGATTGATAATAATAAGAGTAATGAGTATAGTAATTGTCGTTCTATCGATCATATAAGCATAATATGGCTAATAATATGAGTTAGATTGATAATAATAAGAGTAATGAGTCTAGTAATTGTCGTTCTATCGATCATATCTGCATAATATGGTTAATAATATGAGTTAGATTGATAATAGTAAGAGTAATGAGTATAGTAATTGTCGTTCTATCGATCATATCTGCATAATATGGTTAATAATATGAGTTACATTGATAATAGTGAGTGTAATAAGTTTAGTAAATGTCATTCTATCGATCATATAAGCATAATATAGCTAATAATATGAGTTACATTGATAATAATAAGAGTAATAAGTATAGTAATTGTCGTTCTATCGATCATATAAGCATAATATGGCTAATAATATGAGTTAGATTGATAAAAGTGAGTGTAATAAGTTTAGTAAATGTCGTTCTATCGATCATATAAGCATAATATAGCTAATAATATGAGTTAGATTGATAATAATAAGAGTAATGAGTATAGTAATTGTCGTTCTATCGATCTTATAAGCATAATATGGCTAATAATATGAGTTAGATTGATAATAATAACAGTAATGAGTATAGCAATTGCCGTCCTATCGAACATATAAGCATAATATGGCTAATAATATGAGTTAGATTGATAATAATAAGGGTAATATGTATAGTAATTATCGTTCTATCGATCATATAAGCATAATATGGCTAATAATATGAGTTAGATTGATAATAATAAGGGTAATATGTATAGTAATTATCGTTCTATCGATCATATAAGCATAATATGGCTAATAATATGAGTTAGATTGATAATAATAACAGTAATGAGTATAGTAATTGTCGTCCTATCGATCATATAAGCATAATAAGGCTAATAATATGAGTTAGATTGATAATAATAAGAGTAATATGTATAGTAATTATCGTTCTATCGATCATATAAGCATAATATGGCTAATAATATGAGTTAGATTGATAATAATAACAGTAATGAGTATAGTAATTGTCGTCCTATCGATCATATAAGCAGAATATGGCTAATAATATGAGTTAGATTGATAATAGTAAGAGTAATGAGTATAGCAATTGTCGTACTATCGATCATATAAGCATAATGTGGCTAATAATATGAGTTAGATTGATAATAATAAGAGTAATGAGTCTAGTAATTGTCGTTCTATCGATCATATCTGCATAATATGGTTAATAATATTAGTTAGAATGATAACAGTGAGTGTAATAAGTTTAGTGATTGTCGTTCTATCGATAATATAAGAATAATATGGCTAATAATATGAGTGAGATTGATAAAAGTGAGTGTAATAAGTGTAGTAAATGTGGTTCTATCGATCATATAAGCATAATATAGCTAATAATATGAGTTAGATTGATAATAATAAGAGTAATGAGTATAGTAATTGTCGTTCTATCGATCATATCTGCATAATATGGTTAATAATATGAGTTACATTGATAATAATAAGAGTAATAAGTATAGTAATTGTCGTTCTATCGATCTTATAAGCATAATATGGCTAATAATATGAGTTAGATTGATAATAATAACAGTAATGAGTATAGCAATTGCCGTCCTATCGATCATATAAGCATAATATGGCTAATAATATGAGTTAGATTGATAATAATAAGGGTAATATGTATAGTAATTATCGTTCTATCGATCATATAAGCATAATATGGCTAATAATATGAGTTAGATTGATAATAATAAGAGTAATGAGTATAGTAATTGTCGTCCTATCGATCATATAAGCATAATAAGGCTAATAATATGAGTTAGATCGATAATAATAAGAGTAATATGTATAGTAATTATCGTTCTATCGATCATATAAGCATAATATGGCTAATAATATGAGTTAGTTTGATAATAATAACAGTAATGAGTATAGTAATTGTCGTCCTATCGATCATATAAGCAGAATATGGCTAATAATATGAGTTAGATTGATAATAGTAAGAATAATGAGTATAGCAATTGTCGTACTATCAATCATATAAGCATAATGTGGCTAATAATATGAGTTAGATTGATAATAATAAGAGTAATGAGTCTAGTAATTGTCGTTCTATCGATCATATCTGCATAATATGGTTAATAATATTAGTTAGAATGATAACAGTGAGTGTAATAAGTTTAGTGATTGTCGTTCTATCGATAATATCAGCATAATATGGCTATTAATATGAGTGAGATTGATAAAAGTGAGTGTAATAAGTGTAGTAAATGTGGTTCTATCGATCATATAAGCATAATATAGCTAATAATATGAGTTAGATTGATAATAATAAGAGTAATGAGTATAGTAATTTTCGTTCTATCGATCATATAAGCATAATATGGCTAATAATATGAGTTAGATTGATAATAGTGAGTGTAATAAGTTTAGTAAATGTCGTTCTATCGATCATATAAGCATAATATAGCTAATACTATGAGTTACATTGATAATAATAAGAGCAATAAGTATAGTAATTGTCGTTCTATCGATCATATAAGCATAATATGGCTAATAATATGAGTTAGATTGATAAAAGTGAGTGTAATAAGTTTAGTAAATGTCGTTCTATCGATCATATAAGCATAATATAGCTAATAATATGAGTTAGATTGATAATAATAAGAGTAATGAGTACAGTAATTGTCGTTCTATCGATCATACAAGCATAATATGGCTAATAATATGAGTTAGATTGATAATAATAAGAGTAATGAGTCTAGTAATTGTCGTTCTATCGATGATATCTGCATAATATGGTTAATAATATGAGTTAGATTGATAATAGTAAGAGTAATGAGTATAGTAATTGTCGTTCTATCGATCATATCTGCATAATATGGTTAATAATATGAGTTACATTGATAATAGTGAGTGTAATAAGTTTAGTAAATGTCGTTCTATCGATCATATAAGCATAATATAGCTAATAATATGAGTTACATTGGTAATAATAAGAGTAATAAGTATAGTAAGTGTCGTTCTATCGATCATATAAGCATAATATGGCTAATAATATGAGTTAGATTGATAATAATAACAGTAATGAGTATAGTCATTGTCGTCCTATCGATCATATAAGCATAATATAGCTAATAATATGAGTTACATTGATAATAATAAGAGTAATAAGTATAGTAATTGTCGTTCTATCGATCATATAAGCATAATATGGCTAATAATATGAGTTAGATTGATAAAAGTGAGTGTAATAAGTTTAGTAAATGTCGTTCTATCGATCATATAAGCATAATATAGCTAATAATATGAGTTAGATTGATAATAATAAGAGTAATGAGTATAGTAATTGTCGTTCTATCGATCATATAAGCATAATATGGCTAATAATATGAGTTAGATTGATAATAATAAGAGTAATGAGTCTAGTAATTGTCGTTCTATCGATCATATCTGCATAATATGGTTAATAATATGTGTTAGATTGATAATAGTAAGAGTAATGAGTATAGTAATTGTCGTTCTATCGATCATATCTGCATAATATGGTTAATAATATGAGTTAGATTGATAAAAGTGAGTGTAATAAGTTTAGTAAATGTCGTTCTATCGATCATATAAGCATAATATAGCTAATAATATGAGTTAGATTGATAATAATAACAGTAATGAGTATAGTAATTGTCGTTCTATCGATCATATAAGCATAATATGGCTAATAATATGAGTTAGATTGATAATAATAAGAGTAATGAGTCTAGTAACTGTCGTTCTATCGATCATATCTGCATAATATGGTTAATAATATGAGTTAGATTGATAATAATAAGAGTAATGAGTATAGTAATTGTCGTTCTATCGATCATATCTGCATAATATGGTTAATAATATGAGTTAGATTGATAATAGTGAGTGTAATAAGTTTAGTAAATGTCGTTCTATCGATCATATAAGCATAATATAGCTAATAATATGAGTTACATTGATAATAATAAGAGTAATAAGTATAGTAATTGTCGTTCTATCGATCATATAAGCATAATATGGCTAATAATATGAGTTAGATTGATAATAATAAGAGTAATGAGTCTAGTAATTGTCGTTCTATCGATCATATCTGCATAATATGGTTAATAATATGAGTTAGATTGATAATAGTAAGAGTAATGAGTATAGTAATTGTCGTTCTATCGATCATATCTGCATAATATGGTTAATAATATGAGTTAGATTGATAATAATAAGAGTAATGAGTACAGTAATTGTCGTTCTATCGATCATATCCGCATAATATGGTTAATAATATGAGTTACATTGATAATAATAAGAGTAATAAGTATAGTAATTGTCGTTCTATCGATCTTATAAGCATAATATGGCTAATAATATGAGTTAGATTGATAATAATAACAGTAATGAGTATAGCAATTGCCGTCCTATCGAACATATAAGCATAATATGGCTAATAATATGAGTTAGATTGATAATAATAAGGGTAATATGTATAGTAATTATCGTTCTATCGATCATATAAGCATAATATGGCTAATAATATGAGTTAGATTGATAATAATAAGGGTAATATGTATAGTAATTATCGTTCTATCGATCATATAAGCATAATATGGCTAATAATATGAGTTAGATTGATAATAATAACAGTAATGAGTATAGTAATTGTCGTCCTATCGATCATATAAGCATAATAAGGCTAATAATATGAGTTAGATTGATAATAATAAGAGTAATATGTATAGTAATTATCGTTCTATCGATCATATAAGCATAATATGGCTAATAATATGAGTTAGATTGATAATAATAACAGTAATGAGTATAGTAATTGTCGTCCTATCGATCATATAAGCAGAATATGGCTAATAATATGAGTTAGATTGATAATAGTAAGAGTAATGAGTATAGCAATTGTCGTACTATCGATCATATAAGCATAATGTGGCTAATAATATGAGTTACATTGATAATAATAAGAGTAATAAGTATAGTAATTGTCGTTCTATCGATCATATAAGCATAATATGGCTAATAATATGAGTTAGATTGATAAAAGTGAGTGTAATAAGTTTAGTAAATGTCGTTCTATCGATCATATAAGCATAATATAGCTAATAATATGAGTTAGATTGATAATAATAAGAGTAATGAGTCTAGTAATTGTCGTTCTATCGATCATATCTGCATAATATGGTTAATAATATGAGTTAGATTGATAATAGTAAGAGTTATGAGTATAGTAATTGTCGTTCTATCGATCATATCTGCATAATATGGTTAATAATATGAGTTACATTGATAATAGTGAGTGTAATAAGTATAGTAAGTGTCGTTCTATCGATCATATAAGCATAATATGGCTAATAATATGAGTTAGATTGATAATAATAACAGTAATGAGTATAGTCATTGTCGTCCTATCGATCATATAAGCATAATATAGCTAATAATATGAGTTACATTGATAATAATAAGAGTAATAAGTATAGTAATTGTCGTTCTATCGATCATATAAGCATAATATGGCTAATAATATGAGTTAGATTGATAAAAGTGAGTGTAATAAGTTTAGTAAATGTCGTTCTATCGATCATATAAGCATAATATAGCTAATAATATGAGTTAGATTGATAATAATAAGAGTAATGAGTATAGTAATTGTCGTTCTATCGATCATATAAGCATAATATGGCTAATAATATGAGTTAGATTGATAATAATAAGAGTAATGAGTCTAGTAATTGTCGTTCTATCGATCATATCTGCATAATATGGTTAATAATATGAGTTAGATTGATAATAGTAAGAGTAATGAGTATAGTAATTGTCGTTCTATCGATCATATCTGCATAATATGGTTAATAATATGAGTTAGATTGATAATAGTGAGTGTAATAAGTTTAGTAAATGTCGTTCTATCGATCATATAAGCATAATATAGCTAATAATATGAGTTACATTGATAATAATAAGAGTAATAAGTATAGTAATTGTCGTTCTATCGATCATATAAGCATAATATGGCTAATAATATGAGTTAGATTGATAAAAGTGAGTGTGATAAGTTTAGTAAATGTCGTTCTATCGATCATATAAGCATAATATAGCTAATAATATGAGTTAGATTGATAATAATAAGAGTAATGAGTATAGTAATTGTCGTTCTATCGATCATATAAGCATAATATGGCTAATAATATGAGTTAGATTGATAATAATAAGAGTAATGAGTCTAGTAACTGTCGTTCTATCGATCATATCTGCATAATATGGTTAATAATATGAGTTAGATTGATAATAATAAGAGTAATGAGTATAGTAATTGTCGTTCTATCGATCATATCTGCATAATATGGTTAATAATATGAGTTAGATTGATAATAGTGAGTGTAATAAGTTTAGTAAATGTCGTTCTATCGATCATATAAGCATAATATAGCTAATAATATGAGTTACATTGATAATAATAAGAGTAATAAGTATAGTAATTGTCGTTCTATCGATCATATAAGCATAATATGGCTAATAATATGAGTTAGATTGATAAAAGTGAGTGTAATAAGTTTAGTAAATGTGGTTCTATCGATCATATAAGCATAATATAGCTAATAATATGAGTTAGATTGATAATAATAAGAGTAATGAGTATAGTAATTTTCGTTCTATCGATCATATAAGCATAATATGGCTAATAATATGAGTTAGATTGATAATAGTGAGTGTAATAAGTTTAGTAAATGTCGTTCTATCGATCATATAAGCATAATATAGCTAATAATATGAGTTACATTGATAATAATAAGAGTAATAAGTATAGTAATTGTCGTTCTATCGATCATATAAGCATAATATGGCTAATAATATGAGTTAGATTGATAAAAGTGAGTGTAATAAGTTTAGTAAATGTCGTTCTATCGATCATATAAGCATAATATAGCTAATAATATGAGTTAGATTGATAATAATAAGAGTAATGAGTATAGTAATTGCCGTTCTATCGATCATATAAGCATAATATAGCTAATAATATGAGTTAGATTGATAATAATAAGAGTAATGAGTCTAGTAATTGTCGTTCTATCGATCATATCTGCATAATATGGTTAATAATATGAGTTACATTGATAATAATAAGAGTAATAAGTATAGTAATTGTCGTTCTATCGATCTTATAAGCATAATATGGTTAATAATATGAGTTACATTGATAATAATAAGAGTAATAAGTATAGTAATTGTCGTTCTATCGATCTTATAAGCATAATATGGCTAATAATATGAGTTAGATTGATAATAATAACAGTAATGAGTATAGCAATTGCCGTCCTATCGATCATATAAGCATAATATGGCTAATAATATGAGTTAGATTGATAATAATAAGGGTAATATGTATAGTAATTATCGTTCTATCGATCATATACGCATAATATGGCTAATAATATGAGTTAGATTGATAATAATAAGAGTAATGAGTATAGTAATTGTCGTCCTATCGATCATATAAGCATAATAAGGCTAATAATATGAGTTAGATCGATAATAATAAGAGTAATATGTATAGTAATTATCGTTCTATCGATCATATAAGCATAATATGGCTAATAATATGAGTTAGATTGATAATAATAACAGTAATGAGTATAGTAATTGTCGTCCTATCGATCATATAAGCAGAATATGGCTAATAATATGAGTTAGATTGATAATAGTAAGAATAATGAGTATAGCAATTGTCGTACTATCAATCATATAAGCATAATGTGGCTAATAATATGAGTTAGATTGATAATAATAAGAGTAATGAGTCTAGTAATTGTCGTTCTATCGATCATATCTGCATAATATGGTTAATAATATTAGTTAGAATGATAACAGTGAGTGTAATAAGTTTAGTGATTGTCGTTCTATCGATAATATCAGCATAATATGGCTATTAATATGAGTGAGATTGATAAAAGTGAGAGTAATAAGTGTAGTAAATGTGGTTCTATCGATCATATAAGCATAATATAGCTAATAATATGAGTTAGATTGATAATAATAAGAGTAATGAGTATAGTAATTTTCGTTCTATCGATCATATAAGCATAATATGGCTAATAATATGAGTTAGATTGATAATAGTGAGTGTAATAAGTTTAGTAAATGTCGTTCTATCGATCATATAAGCATAATATAGCTAATACTATGAGTTACATTGATAATAATAAGAGTAATAAGTATAGTAATTGTCGTTCTATCGATCATATAAGCATAATATGGCTAATAATATGAGTTAGATTGATAAAAGTGAGTGTAATAAGTTTAGTAAATGTCGTTCTATCGATCATATAAGCATAATATAGCTAATAATATGAGTTAGATTGATAATAATAAGAGTAATGAGTCTAGTAATTGTCGTTCTATCGATCATATCTGCATAATATGGTTAATAATATGAGTTAGATTGATAATAGTAAGAGTAATGAGTATAGTAATTGTCGTTCTATCGATCATATCTGCATAATATGGTTAATAATATGAGTTACATTGATAATAGTGAGTGTAATAAGTATAGTAAGTGTCGTTCTATCGATCATATAAGCATAATATGGCTAATAATATGAGTTAGATTGATAATAATAACAGTAATGAGTATAGTCATTGTCGTCCTATCGATCATATAAGCATAATATAGCTAATAATATGAGTTACATTGATAATAATAAGAGTAATAAGTATAGTAATTGTCGTTCTATCGATCATATAAGCATAATATGGCTAATAATATGAGTTAGATTGATAAAAGTGAGTGTAATAAGTTTAGTAAATGTCGTTCTATCGATCATATAAGCATAATATAGCTAATAATATGAGTTAGATTGATAATAATAAGAGTAATGAGTATAGTAATTGTCGTTCTATCGATCATATAAGCATAATATGGCTAATAATATGAGTTAGATTGATAATAATAAGAGTAATGAGTCTAGTAATTGTCGTTCTATCGATCATATCTGCATAATATGGTTAATAATATGAGTTAGATTGATAATAGTAAGAGTAATGAGTATAGTAATTGTCGTTCTATCGATCATATCTGCATAATATGGTTAATAATATGAGTTAGATTGATAATAGTGAGTGTAATAAGTTTAGTAAATGTCGTTCTATCGATCATATAAGCATAATATAGCTAATAATATGAGTTACATTGATAATAATAAGAGTAATAAGTATAGTAATTGTCGTTCTATCGATCATATAAGCATAATATGGCTAATAATATGAGTTAGATTGATAAAAGTGAGTGTGATAAGTTTAGTAAATGTCGTTCTATCGATCATATAAGCATAATATAGCTAATAATATGAGTTAGATTGATAATAATAAGAGTAATGAGTCTAGTAATTGTCGTTCTATCGATCATATAAGCATAATATGGCTAATAATATGAGTTAGATTGATAATAATAAGAGTAATGAGTCTAGTAACTGTCGTTCTATCGATCATATCTGCATAATATGGTTAATAATATGAGTTAGATTGATAATAATAAGAGTAATGAGTATAGTAATTGTCGTTCTATCGATCATATAAGCATAATATGGCTAATAATATGAGTTAGATTGATAATAATAACAGTAATGAGTATAGTCATTGTCGTCCTATCGATCATATAAGCATAATATAGCTAATAATATGAGTTACATTGATAATAATAAGAGTAATAAGTATAGTAATTGTCGTTCTATCGATCATATAAGCATAATATGGCTAATAATATGAGTTAGATTGATAAAAGTGAGTGTAATAAGTTTAGTAAATGTCGTTCTATCGATCATATAAGCATAATATAGCTAATAATATGAGTTAGATTGATAATAATAAGAGTAATGAGTATAGTAATTGTCGTTCTATCGATCATATAAGCATAATATGGCTAATAATATGAGTTAGATTGATAATAATAAGAGTAATGAGTCTAGTAATTGTCGTTCTATCGATCATATCTGCATAATATGGTTAATAATATGAGTTAGATTGATAATAGTAAGAGTAATGAGTATAGTAATTGTCGTTCTATCGATCATATCTGCATAATATGGTTAATAATATGAGTTAGATTGATAATAGTGAGTGTAATAAGTTTAGTAAATGTCGTTCTATCGATCATATAAGCATAATATAGCTAATAATATGAGTTACATTGATAATAATAAGAGTAATAAGTATAGTAATTGTCGTTCTATCGATCATATAAGCATAATATGGCTAATAATATGAGTTAGATTGATAAAAGTGAGTGTGATAAGTTTAGTAAATGTCGTTCTATCGATCATATAAGCATAATATAGCTAATAATATGAGTTAGATTGATAATAATAAGAGTAATGAGTATAGTAATTGTCGTTCTATCGATCATATAAGCATAATATGGCTAATAATATGAGTTAGATTGATAATAATAAGAGTAATGAGTCTAGTAACTGTCGTTCTATCGATCATATCTGCATAATATGGTTAATAATATGAGTTAGATTGATAATAATAAGAGTAATGAGTATAGTAATTGTCGTTCTATCGATCATATCTGCATAATATGGTTAATAATATGAGTTAGATTGATAATAGTGAGTGTAATAAGTTTAGTAAATGTCGTTCTATCGATCATATAAGCATAATATAGCTAATAATATGAGTTACATTGATAATAATAAGAGTAATAAGTATAGTAATTGTCGTTCTATCGATCATATAAGCATAATATGGCTAATAATATGAGTTAGATTGATAAAAGTGAGTGTAATAAGTTTAGTAAATGTGGTTCTATCGATCATATAAGCATAATATAGCTAATAATATGAGTTAGATTGATAATAATAAGAGTAATGAGTATAGTAATTTTCGTTCTATCGATCATATAAGCATAATATGGCTAATAATATGAGTTAGATTGATAATAGTGAGTGTAATAAGTTTAGTAAATGTCGTTCTATCGATCATATAAGCATAATATAGCTAATAATATGAGTTACATTGATAATAATAAGAGTAATAAGTATAGTAATTGTCGTTCTATCGATCATATAAGCATAATATGGCTAATAATATGAGTTAGATTGATAAAAGTGAGTGTAATAAGTTTAGTAAATGTCGTTCTATCGATCATATAAGCATAATATAGCAAATAATATGAGTTAGATTGATAATAATAAGAGTAATGAGTATAGTAATTGCCGTTCTATCGATCATACAAGCATAATATGGCTAATAATATGAGTTAGATTGATAATAATAAGGGTAATATGTATAGTAATTATCGTTCTATCGATCATATAAGCATAATATGGCTAATAATATGAGTTAGATTGATAATAATAACAGTAATGAGTATAGTAATTGTCGTCCTATCGATCATATAAGCATAATAAGGCTAATAATATGAGTTAGATTGATAATAATAAGAGTAATATGTATAGTAATTATCGTTCTATCGATCATATAAGCATAATATGGCTAATAATATGAGTTAGATTGATAATAATAACAGTAATGAGTATAGTAATTGTCGTCCTATCGATCATATAAGCAGAATATGGCTAATAATATGAGTTAGATAGATAATAGTAAGAGTAATGAGTATAGCAATTGTCGTACTATCGATCATATAAGCATAATGTGGCTAATAATATGAGTTAGATTGATAATAATAAGAGTAATGAGTCTAGTAATTGTCGTTCTATCGATCATATCTGCATAATATGGTTAATAATATTAGTTAGAATGATAACAGTGAGTGTAATAAGTTTAGTGATTGTCGTTCTATCGATAATATAAGCATAATATGGCTAATAATATGAGTGAGATTGATAAAAGTGAGTGTAATAAGTGTAGTAAATGTGGTTCTATCGATCATATAAGCATAATATAGCTAATAATATGAGTTAGATTGATAATAATAAGAGTAATGAGTATAGTAATTGTCGTTCTATCGATCATATCTGCATAATATGGTTAATAATATGAGTTACATTGATAATAATAAGAGTAATAAGTATAGTAATTGTCGTTCTATCGATCTTATAAGCATAATATGGCTAATAATATGAGTTAGATTGATAATAATAAGGGTAATATGTATAGTAATTATCGTTCTATCGATCATATAAGCATAATATGGCTAATAATATGAGTTAGATTGATAATAATAAGGGTAATATGTATAGTAATTATCGTTCTATCGATCATATAAGCATAATATGGCTAATAATATGAGTTAGATTGATAATAATAACAGTAATGAGTATAGTAATTGTCGTCCTATCGATCATATAAGCATAATAAGGCTAATAATATGAGTTAGATTGATAATAATAAGAGTAATATGTATAGTAATTATCGTTCTATCGATCATATAAGCATAATATGGCTAATAATATGAGTTAGATTGATAATAATAACAGTAATGAGTATAGTAATTGTCGTCCTATCGATCATATAAGCAGAATATGGCTAATAATATGAGTTAGATTGATAATAGTAAGAATAATGAGTATAGCAATTGTCGTACTATCAATCATATAAGCATAATGTGGCTAATAATATGAGTTAGATTGATAATAATAAGAGTAATGAGTCTAGTAATTGTCGTTCTATCGATCATATCTGCATAATATGGTTAATAATATTAGTTAGAATGATAACAGTGAGTGTAATAAGTTTAGTGATTTTCGTTCTATCGATAATATCAGCATAATATGGCTAATAATATGAGTTAGATTGATAATAGTGAGTGTAATAAGTTTAGTAAATGTCGTTCTATCGATCATATAAGCATAATATAGCTAATAATATGAGTTACATTGATAATAATAAGAGTAATAAGTATAGTAATTGTCGTTCTATCGATCATATAAGCATAATATGGCTAATAATATGAGTTAGATTGATAAAAGTGAGTGTAATAAGTTTAGTAAATGTCGTTCTATCGATCATATAAGCATAATATAGCTAATAATATGAGTTAGATTGATAATAATAAGAGTAATGAGTATAGTAATTGTCGTTCTATCGATCATATAAGCATAATATGGCTAATAATATGAGTTAGATTGATAATAATAAGAGTAATGAGTCTAGTAATTGTCGTTCTATCGATCATATCTGCATAATATGGTTAATAATATGAGTTAGATTGATAATAGTAAGAGTAATGAGTATAGTAATTGTCGTTCTATCGATCATATCTGCATAATATGGTTAATAATATGAGTTACATTGATAATAGTGAGTGTAATAAGTATAGTAAGTGTCGTTCTATCGATCATATAAGCATAATATGGCTAATAATATGAGTTAGATTGATAATAATAACAGTAATGAGTATAGTCATTGTCGTCCTATCGATCATATAAGCATAATATAGCTAATAATATGAGTTACATTTATAATAATAAGAGTAATAAGTATATTAATTGTCGTTCTATCGATCATATCTGCATAATATGGTTAATAATATGAGTTACATTGATAATAGTGAGTGTAATAAGTTTAGTAAATGTCGTTCTATCGATCATATAAGCATAATATAGCTAATAATATGAGTTACATTGATAATAATAAGAGTAATAAGTATAGTAATTGTCGTTCTATCGATCATATAAGCATAATATGGCTAATAATATGAGTTAGATTGATAAAAGTGAGTGTAATAAGTTTAGTAAATGTCGTTCTATCGATCATATAAGCATAATATAGCTAATAATATGAGTTAGATTGATAATAATAAGAGTAATGAGTATAGTAATTGTCGTTCTATCGATCTTATAAGCATAATATGGCTAATAATATGAGTTAGATTGATAATAATAACAGTAATGAGTATAGCAATTGCCGTCCTATCGAACATATAAGCATAATATGGCTAATAATATGAGTTAGATTGATAATAATAAGGGTAATATGTATAGTAATTATCGTTCTATCGATCATATAAGCATAATATGGCTAATAATATGAGTTAGATTGATAATAATAAGGGTAATATGTATAGTAATTATCGTTCTATCGATCATATAAGCATAATATGGCTAATAATATGAGTTAGATTGATAATAATAACAGTAATGAGTATAGTAATTGTCGTCCTATCGATCATATAAGCATAATAAGGCTAATAATATGAGTTAGATTGATAATAATAAGAGTAATAAGTATAGTAATTGTCGTTCTATCGATCATATAAGCATAATATGCCTAATAATATGAGTTAGATTGATAATAATAAGAATAATGAGTCTAGTAATTGTCGTTCTATCGATCATATAAGCATAATATGCCTAATAATATGAGTTAGATTGATAATAATAAGAATAATGAGTCTAGTAATTGTCGTTCTATCGATCATATCTGCATAATATGGTTAATAATATGAGTTAGATTGATAATAATAAGAGTAATGAGTACAGTAATTGTCGTTCTATCGATCATATCTGCATAATATGGTTAATAATATGAGTTACATTGATAATAATAAGAGTAATAAGTATAGTAATTGTCGTTCTATCGATCTTATAAGCATAATATGGCTAATAATATGAGTTAGATTGATAATAATAACAGTAATGAGTATAGCAATTGCCGTCCTATCGATCATATAAGCATAATATGGCTAATAATATGAGTTAGATTGATAATAATAAGGGTAATATGTATAGTAATTATCGTTCTATCGATCATATAAGCATAATATGGCTAATAATATGAGTTAGATTGATAATAATAACAGTAATGAGTATAGTAATTGTCGTCCTATCGATCATATAAGCATAATAAGGCTAATAATATGAGTTAGATTGATAATAATAAGAGTAATATGTATAGTAATTATCGTTCTATCGATCATATAAGCATAATATGGCTAATAATATGAGTTAGATTGATAATAATAACAGTAATGAGTATAGTAATTGTCGTCCTATCGATCATATAAGCAGAATATGGCTAATAATATGAGTTAGATAGATAATAGTAAGAGCAATGAGTATAGCAATTGTCGTACTATCGATCATATAAGCATAATGTGGCTAATAATATGAGTTAGATTGATAATAATAAGAGTAATGAGTCTAGTAATTGTCGTTCTATCGATCATATCTGCATAATATGGTTAATAATATTAGTTAGAATGATAACAGTGAGTGTAATAAGTTTAGTGATTGTCGTTCTATCGATAATATAAGCATAATATGGCTAATAATATGAGTGAGATTGATAATAATAAGAGTAATGAGTATAGTAATTGTCGTTCTATCGATCATATCTGCATAATATGGTTAATAATATGAGTTACATTGATAATAATAAGAGTAATAAGTATAGTAATTGTCGTTCTATCGATCTTATAAGCATAATATGGCTAATAATATGAGTTAGATTGATAATAATAAGGGTAATATGTATAGTAATTATCGTTCTATCGATCATATAAGCATAATATGGCTAATAATATGAGTTAGATTGATAATAATAAGGGTAATATGTATAGTAATTATCGTTCTATCGATCATATAAGCATAATATGGCTAATAATATGAGTTAGATTGATAATAATAACAGTAATGAGTATAGTAATTGTCGTCCTATCGATCATATAAGCATAATAAGGCTAATAATATGAGTTAGATTGATAATAATAAGAGTAATATGTATAGTAATTATCGTTCTATCGATCATATAAGCATAATATGGCTAATAATATGAGTTAGATTGGTAATAATAAGGGTAATATGTATAGTAATTATCGTTCTATCGATCATATAAGCATAATATGGCTAATAATATGAGTTAGATTGATAATAATAAGGGTAATATGTATAGTAATTATCGTTCTATCGATCATATAAGCATAATATGGCTAATAATATGAGTTAGATTGATAATAATAACAGTAATGAGTATAGTAATTGTCGTCCTATCGATCATATAAGCATAATAAGGCTAATAATATGAGTTAGATTGATAATAATAAGAGTAATAAGTATAGTAATTGTCGTTCTATCGATCATATAAGCATAATATGCCTAATAATATGAGTTAGATTGATAATAATAAGAATAATGAGTCTAGTAATTGTCGTTCTATCGATCATATCTGCATAATATGGTTAATAATATGAGTTAGATTGATAATAATAAGAGTAATGAGTACAGTAATTGTCGTTCTATCGATCATATCTGCATAATATGGTTAATAATATGAGTTACATTGATAATAATAAGAGTAATAAGTATAGTAATTGTCGTTCTATCGATCTTATAAGCATAATATGGCTAATAATATGAGTTAGATTGATAATAATAACAGTAATGAGTATAGCAATTGCCGTCCTATCGATCATATAAGCATAATATGGCTAATAATATGAGTTAGATTGATAATAATAAGGGTAATATGTATAGTAATTATCGTTCTATCGATCATATAAGCATAATATGGCTAATAATATGAGTTAGATTGATAATAATAAGGGTAATATGTATAGTAATTATCGTTCTATCGATCTTATAAGCATAATATGGCTAATAATATGAGTTAGATTGATAATAATAACAGTAATGAGTATAGTAATTGTCGTCCTATCGATCATATAAGCATAATAAGGCTAATAATATGAGTTAGATTGATAATAATAAGAGTAATATGTATAGTAATTATCGTTCTATCGATCATATAAGCATAATATGGCTAATAATATGAGTTAGATTGATAATAATAACAGTAATGAGTATAGTAATTGTCGTCCTATCGATCATATAAGCAGAATATGGCTAATAATATGAGTTAGATTGATAATAGTAAGAATAATGAGTATAGCAATTGTCGTACTATCAATCATATAAGCATAATGTGGCTAATAATATGAGTTAGATTGATAATAATAAGAGTAATGAGTCTAGTAATTGTCGTTCTATCGATCATATCTGCATAATATGGTTAATAATATTAGTTAGAATGATAACAGTGAGTGTAATAAGTTTAGTGATTGTCGTTCTATCGATAATATCAGCATAATATGGCTAATAATATGAGTGAGATTGATAAAAGTGATTGTAATAAGTGTAGTAAATGTGGTTCTATCGATCATATAAGCATAATATAGCTAATAATATGAGTTAGATTGATAATAATAAGAGTAATGAGTATAGTAATTGTCGTTCTATCGATCATATAAGCATAATATGGCTAATAATATGAGTTACATTGATAATAGTGAGTGTAATAAGTTTAGTAAATGTCGTTCTATCGATCATATAAGCATAATATAGCTAATAATATGAGTTACATTGATAATAATAAGAGTAATAAGTATAGTAATTGTCGTTCTATCGATCATATAAGCATAATATGGCTAATAATATGAGTTAGATTGATAATAATAACAGTAATGAGTATAGTAATTGTCGTCCTATCGATCATATAAGCATAATATGGCTAATAATATGAGTTAGATTGATAATAATAAGAGTAATGAGTATAGTAATTGTCGTTCTATCGATCATATCTGCATAATATGGTTAATAATATGAGTTAGATTGATAATAGTGAGTGTAATAAGTTTAGTAAATGTCGTTCTATCGATCATATAAGCATAATATAGCTAATAATATGAGTTACATTGATAATAATAAGAGTAATAAGTATAGTAATTGTCGTTCTATCGATCATATAAGCATAATATGGCTAATAATATGAGTTAGATTGATAAAAGTGAGTGTAATAAGTTTAGTAAATGTCGTTCTATCGATCATGTAAGCATAATATAGCTAATAATATGAGTTAGATTGATAATAATAAGAGTAATGAGTATAGTAATTGTCGTTCTATCGATCATATAAGCATAATATGGCTAATAATATGAGTTAGATTGATAATAATAAGAGTAATGAGTCTAGTAATTGTCGTTCTATCGATCATATCTGCATAATATGGTTAATAATATGAGTTAGATTGATAATAGTAAGAGTAATGAGTATAGTAATTGTCGTTCTATCGATCATATCTGCATAATATGGTTAATAATATGAGTTACATTGATAATAGTGAGTGTAATAAGTTTAGTAAATGTCATTCTATCGATCATATAAGCATAATATAGCTAATAATATGAGTTACATTGATAATAATAAGAGTAATAAGTATAGTAATTGTCGTTCTATCGATCATATAAGCATAATATGGCTAATAATATGAGTTAGATTGATAAAAGTGAGTGTAATAAGTTTAGTAAATGTCGTTCTATCGATCATATAAGCATAATATAGCTAATAATATGAGTTAGATTGATAATAATAAGAGTAATGAGTATAGTAATTGTCGTTCTATCGATCTTATAAGCATAATATGGCTAATAATATGAGTTAGATTGATAATAATAACAGTAATGAGTATAGCAATTGCCGTCCTATCGAACATATAAGCATAATATGGCTAATAATATGAGTTAGATTGATAATAATAAGGGTAATATGTATAGTAATTATCGTTCTATCGATCATATAAGCATAATATGGCTAATAATATGAGTTAGATTGATAATAATAAGGGTAATATGTATAGTAATTATCGTTCTATCGATCATATAAGCATAATATGGCTAATAATATGAGTTAGATTGATAATAATAACAGTAATGAGTATAGTAATTGTCGTCCTATCGATCATATAAGCATAATAAGGCTAATAATATGAGTTAGATTGATAATAATAAGAGTAATATGTATAGTAATTATCGTTCTATCGATCATATAAGCATAATATGGCTAATAATATGAGTTAGATTGATAATAATAACAGTAATGAGTATAGTAATTGTCGTCCTATCGATCATATAAGCAGAATATGGCTAATAATATGAGTTAGATTGATAATAGTAAGAGTAATGAGTATAGCAATTGTCGTACTATCGATCATATAAGCATAATGTGGCTAATAATATGAGTTAGATTGATAATAATAAGAGTAATGAGTCTAGTAATTGTCGTTCTATCGATCATATCTGCATAATATGGTTAATAATATTAGTTAGAATGATAACAGTGAGTGTAATAAGTTTAGTGATTGTCGTTCTATCGATAATATAAGAATAATATGGCTAATAATATGAGTGAGATTGATAAAAGTGAGTGTAATAAGTGTAGTAAATGTGGTTCTATCGATCATATAAGCATAATATAGCTAATAATATGAGTTAGATTGATAATAATAAGAGTAATGAGTATAGTAATTGTCGTTCTATCGATCATATCTGCATAATATGGTTAATAATATGAGTTACATTGATAATAATAAGAGTAATAAGTATAGTAATTGTCGTTCTATCGATCTTATAAGCATAATATGGCTAATAATATGAGTTAGATTGATAATAATAACAGTAATGAGTATAGCAATTGCCGTCCTATCGATCATATAAGCATAATATGGCTAATAATATGAGTTAGATTGATAATAATAAGGGTAATATGTATAGTAATTATCGTTCTATCGATCATATAAGCATAATATGGCTAATAATATGAGTTAGATTGATAATAATAAGAGTAATGAGTATAGTAATTGTCGTCCTATCGATCATATAAGCATAATAAGGCTAATAATATGAGTTAGATCGATAATAATAAGAGTAATATGTATAGTAATTATCGTTCTATCGATCATATAAGCATAATATGGCTAATAATATGAGTTAGATTGATAATAATAACAGTAATGAGTATAGTAATTGTCGTCCTATCGATCATATAAGCAGAATATGGCTAATAATATGAGTTAGATTGATAATAGTAAGAATAATGAGTATAGCAATTGTCGTACTATCAATCATATAAGCATAATGTGGCTAATAATATGAGTTAGATTGATAATAATAAGAGTAATGAGTCTAGTAATTGTCGTTCTATCGATCATATCTGCATAATATGGTTAATAATATTAGTTAGAATGATAACAGTGAGTGTAATAAGTTTAGTGATTGTCGTTCTATCGATAATATCAGCATAATATGGCTATTAATATGAGTGAGATTGATAAAAGTGAGTGTAATAAGTGTAGTAAATGTGGTTCTATCGATCATATAAGCATAATATAGCTAATAATATGAGTTAGATTGATAATAATAAGAGTAATGAGTATAGTAATTTTCGTTCTATCGATCATATAAGCATAATATGGCTAATAATATGAGTTAGATTGATAATAGTGAGTGTAATAAGTTTAGTAAATGTCGTTCTATCGATCATATAAGCATAATATAGCTAATACTATGAGTTACATTGATAATAATAAGAGCAATAAGTATAGTAATTGTCGTTCTATCGATCATATAAGCATAATATGGCTAATAATATGAGTTAGATTGATAAAAGTGAGTGTAATAAGTTTAGTAAATGTCGTTCTATCGATCATATAAGCATAATATAGCTAATAATATGAGTTAGATTGATAATAATAAGAGTAATGAGTACAGTAATTGTCGTTCTATCGATCATACAAGCATAATATGGCTAATAATATGAGTTAGATTGATAATAATAAGAGTAATGAGTCTAGTAATTGTCGTTCTATCGATGATATCTGCATAATATGGTTAATAATATGAGTTAGATTGATAATAGTAAGAGTAATGAGTATAGTAATTGTCGTTCTATCGATCATATCTGCATAATATGGTTAATAATATGAGTTACATTGATAATAGTGAGTGTAATAAGTTTAGTAAATGTCGTTCTATCGATCATATAAGCATAATATAGCTAATAATATGAGTTACATTGGTAATAATAAGAGTAATAAGTATAGTAAGTGTCGTTCTATCGATCATATAAGCATAATATGGCTAATAATATGAGTTAGATTGATAATAATAACAGTAATGAGTATAGTCATTGTCGTCCTATCGATCATATAAGCATAATATAGCTAATAATATGAGTTACATTGATAATAATAAGAGTAATAAGTATAATAATTGTCGTTCTATCGATCATATAAGCATAATATGGCTAATAATATGAGTTAGATTGATAAAAGTGAGTGTAATAAGTTTAGTAAATGTCGTTCTATCGATCATATAAGCATAATATAGCTAATAATATGAGTTAGATTGATAATAATAAGAGTAATGAGTATAGTAATTGTCGTTCTATCGATCATATAAGCATAATATGGCTAATAATATGAGTTAGATTGATAATAATAAGAGTAATGAGTCTAGTAATTGTCGTTCTATCGATCATATCTGCATAATATGGTTAATAATATGTGTTAGATTGATAATAGTAAGAGTAATGAGTATAGTAATTGTCGTTCTATCGATCATATCTGCATAATATGGTTAATAATATGAGTTAGATTGATAAAAGTGAGTGTAATAAGTTTAGTAAATGTCGTTCTATCGATCATATAAGCATAATATAGCTAATAATATGAGTTAGATTGATAATAATAACAGTAATGAGTATAGTAATTGTCGTTCTATCGATCATATAAGCATAATATGGCTAATAATATGAGTTAGATTGATAATAATAAGAGTAATGAGTCTAGTAATTGTCGTTCTATCGATCATATCTGCATAATATGGTTAATAATATGTGTTAGATTGATAATAGTAAGAGTAATGAGTATAGTAATTGTCGTTCTATCGATCATATCTGCATAATATGGTTAATAATATGAGTTAGATTGATAAAAGTGAGTGTAATAAGTTTAGTAAATGTCGTTCTATCGATCATATAAGCATAATATAGCTAATAATATGAGTTAGATTGATAATAATAACAGTAATGAGTATAGTAATTGTCGTTCTATCGATCATATAAGCATAATATGGCTAATAATATGAGTTAGATTGATAATAATAAGAGTAATGAGTCTAGTAACTGTCGTTCTATCGATCATATCTGCATAATATGGTTAATAATATGAGTTAGATTGATAATAATAAGAGTAATGAGTATAGTAATTGTCGTTCTATCGATCATATCTGCATAATATGGTTAATAATATGAGTTAGATTGATAATAGTGAGTGTAATAAGTTTAGTAAATGTCGTTCTATCGATCATATAAGCATAATATAGCTAATAATATGAGTTACATTGATAATAATAAGAGTAATAAGTATAGTAATTGTCGTTCTATCGATCATATAAGCATAATATGGCTAATAATATGAGTTAGATTGATAATAATAAGAGTAATGAGTCTAGTAATTGTCGTTCTATCGATCATATCTGCATAATATGGTTAATAATATGAGTTAGATTGATAATAGTAAGAGTAATGAGTATAGTAATTGTCGTTCTATCGATCATATCTGCATAATATGGTTAATAATATGAGTTAGATTGATAATAATAAGAGTAATGAGTACAGTAATTGTCGTTCTATCGATCATATCCGCATAATATGGTTAATAATATGAGTTACATTGATAATAATAAGAGTAATAAGTATAGTAATTGTCGTTCTATCGATCTTATAAGCATAATATGGCTAATAATATGAGTTAGATTGATAATAATAACAGTAATGAGTATAGCAATTGCCGTCCTATCGAACATATAAGCATAATATGGCTAATAATATGAGTTAGATTGATAATAATAAGGGTAATATGTATAGTAATTATCGTTCTATCGATCATATAAGCATAATATGGCTAATAATATGAGTTAGATTGATAATAATAAGGGTAATATGTATAGTAATTATCGTTCTATCGATCATATAAGCATAATATGGCTAATAATATGAGTTAGATTGATAATAATAACAGTAATGAGTATAGTAATTGTCGTCCTATCGATCATATAAGCATAATAAGGCTAATAATATGAGTTAGATTGATAATAATAAGAGTAATATGTATAGTAATTATCGTTCTATCGATCATATAAGCATAATATGGCTAATAATATGAGTTAGATTGATAATAATAACAGTAATGAGTATAGTAATTGTCGTCCTATCGATCATATAAGCAGAATATGGCTAATAATATGAGTTAGATTGATAATAGTAAGAGTAATGAGTATAGCAATTGTCGTACTATCGATCATATAAGCATAATGTGGCTAATAATATGAGTTAGATTGATAATAATAAGAGTAATGAGTCTAGTAATTGTCGTTCTATCGATCATATCTGCATAATATGGTTAATAATATTAGTTAGAATGATAACAGTGAGTGTAATAAGTTTAGTGATTGTCGTTCTATCGATAATATAAGCATAATATGGCTAATAATATGAGTTAGATTGATAATAATAACAGTAATGAGTATAGTAATTGTCGTCCTATCGATCATATAAGCATAATATGGCTAATAATATGAGTTACATTGATAATAGTGAGTGTAATAAGTTTAGTAAATGTCGTTCTATCGATCATATAAGCATAATATAGCTAATAATATGAGTTACATTGATAATAATAAGAGTAATAAGTATAGTAATTGTCGTTCTATCGATCATATAAGCATAATATGGCTAATAATATGAGTTAGATTGATAATAATAACAGTAATGAGTATAGTAATTGTCGTCCTATCGATCATATAAGCATAATATGGCTAATAATATGAGTTAGATTGATAATAATAAGAGTAATGAGTATAGTAATTGTCGTTCTATCGATCATATCTGCATAATATGGTTAATAATATGAGTTAGATTGATAATAGTGAGTGTAATAAGTTTAGTAAATGTCGTTCTATCGATCATATAAGCATAATATAGCTAATAATATGAGTTACATTGATAATAATAAGAGTAATAAGTATAGTAATTGTCGTTCTATCGATCATATAAGCATAATATGGCTAATAATATGAGTTAGATTGATAAAAGTGAGTGTAATAAGTTTAGTAAATGTCGTTCTATCGATCATATAAGCATAATATAGCTAATAATATGAGTTAGATTGATAATAATAAGAGTAATGAGTATAGTAATTGTCGTTCTATCGATCATATAAGCATAATATGGCTAATAATATGAGTTAGATTGATAATAATAAGAGTAATGAGTCTAGTAATTGTCGTTCTATCGATCATATCTGCATAATATGGTTAATAATATGAGTTAGATTGATAATAGTAAGAGTAATGAGTATAGTAATTGTCGTTCTATCGATCATATCTGCATAATATGGTTAATAATATGAGTTACATTGATAATAGTGAGTGTAATAAGTTTAGTAAATGTCATTCTATCGATCATATAAGCATAATATAGCTAATAATATGAGTTACATTGATAATAATAAGAGTAATAAGTATAGTAATTGTCGTTCTATCGATCATATAAGCATAATATGGCTAATAATATGAGTTAGATTGATAAAAGTGAGTGTAATAAGTTTAGTAAATGTCGTTCTATCGATCATATAAGCATAATATAGCTAATAATATGAGTTAGATTGATAATAATAAGAGTAATGAGTATAGTAATTGTCGTTCTATCGATCTTATAAGCATAATATGGCTAATAATATGAGTTAGATTGATAATAATAACAGTAATGAGTATAGCAATTGCCGTCCTATCGAACATATAAGCATAATATGGCTAATAATATGAGTTAGATTGATAATAATAAGGGTAATATGTATAGTAATTATCGTTCTATCGATCATATAAGCATAATATGGCTAATAATATGAGTTAGATTGATAATAATAAGGGTAATATGTATAGTAATTATCGTTCTATCGATCATATAAGCATAATATGGCTAATAATATGAGTTAGATTGATAATAATAACAGTAATGAGTATAGTAATTGTCGTCCTATCGATCATATAAGCATAATAAGGCTAATAATATGAGTTAGATTGATAATAATAAGAGTAATATGTATAGTAATTATCGTTCTATCGATCATATAAGCATAATATGGCTAATAATATGAGTTAGATTGATAATAATAACAGTAATGAGTATAGTAATTGTCGTCCTATCGATCATATAAGCAGAATATGGCTAATAATATGAGTTAGATTGATAATAGTAAGAGTAATGAGTATAGCAATTGTCGTACTATCGATCATATAAGCATAATGTGGCTAATAATATGAGTTAGATTGATAATAATAAGAGTAATGAGTCTAGTAATTGTCGTTCTATCGATCATATCTGCATAATATGGTTAATAATATTAGTTAGAATGATAACAGTGAGTGTAATAAGTTTAGTGATTGTCGTTCTATCGATAATATAAGAATAATATGGCTAATAATATGAGTGAGATTGATAAAAGTGAGTGTAATAAGTGTAGTAAATGTGGTTCTATCGATCATATAAGCATAATATAGCTAATAATATGAGTTAGATTGATAATAATAAGAGTAATGAGTATAGTAATTGTCGTTCTATCGATCATATCTGCATAATATGGTTAATAATATGAGTTACATTGATAATAATAAGAGTAATAAGTATAGTAATTGTCGTTCTATCGATCTTATAAGCATAATATGGCTAATAATATGAGTTAGATTGATAATAATAACAGTAATGAGTATAGCAATTGCCGTCCTATCGATCATATAAGCATAATATGGCTAATAATATGAGTTAGATTGATAATAATAAGGGTAATATGTATAGTAATTATCGTTCTATCGATCATATAAGCATAATATGGCTAATAATATGAGTTAGATTGATAATAATAAGAGTAATGAGTATAGTAATTGTCGTCCTATCGATCATATAAGCATAATAAGGCTAATAATATGAGTTAGATCGATAATAATAAGAGTAATATGTATAGTAATTATCGTTCTATCGATCATATAAGCATAATATGGCTAATAATATGAGTTAGATTGATAATAATAACAGTAATGAGTACAGTAATTGTCGTTCTATCGATCATACAAGCATAATATGGCTAATAATATGAGTTAGATTGATAATAATAAGAGTAATGAGTCTAGTAATTGTCGTTCTATCGATGATATCTGCATAATATGGTTAATAATATGAGTTAGATTGATAATAGTAAGAGTAATGAGTATAGTAATTGTCGTTCTATCGATCATATCTGCATAATATGGTTAATAATATGAGTTACATTGATAATAGTGAGTGTAATAAGTTTAGTAAATGTCGTTCTATCGATCATATAAGCATAATATAGCTAATAATATGAGTTACATTGGTAATAATAAGAGTAATAAGTATAGTAAGTGTCGTTCTATCGATCATATAAGCATAATATGGCTAATAATATGAGTTAGATTGATAATAATAACAGTAATGAGTATAGTCATTGTCGTCCTATCGATCATATAAGCATAATATAGCTAATAATATGAGTTACATTGATAATAATAAGAGTAATAAGTATAGTAATTGTCGTTCTATCGATCATATAAGCATAATATGGCTAATAATATGAGTTAGATTGATAAAAGTGAGTGTAATAAGTTTAGTAAATGTCGTTCTATCGATCATATAAGCATAATATAGCTAATAATATGAGTTAGATTGATAATAATAAGAGTAATGAGTATAGTAATTGTCGTTCTATCGATCATATAAGCATAATATGGCTAATAATATGAGTTAGATTGATAATAATAAGAGTAATGGGTCTAGTAATTGTCGTTCTATCGATCATATCTGCATAATATGGTTAATAATATGTGTTAGATTGATAATAGTAAGAGTAATGAGTATAGTAATTGTCGTTCTATCGATCATATCTGCATAATATGGTTAATAATATGAGTTAGATTGATAAAAGTGAGTGTAATAAGTTTAGTAAATGTCGTTCTATCGATCATATAAGCATAATATAGCTAATAATATGAGTTAGATTGATAATAATAACAGTAATGAGTATAGTAATTGTCGTTCTATCGATCATATAAGCATAATATGGCTAATAATATGAGTTAGATTGATAATAATAAGAGTAATGAGTCTAGTAACTGTCGTTCTATCGATCATATCTGCATAATATGGTTAATAATATGAGTTAGATTGATAATAATAAGAGTAATGAGTATAGTAATTGTCGTTCTATCGATCATATCTGCATAATATGGTTAATAATATGAGTTAGATTGATAATAGTGAGTGTAATAAGTTTAGTAAATGTCGTTCTATCGATCATATAAGCATAATATAGCTAATAATATGAGTTACATTGATAATAATAAGAGTAATAAGTATAGTAATTGTCGTTCTATCGATCATATAAGCATAATATGGCTAATAATATGAGTTAGATTGATAATAATAAGAGTAATGAGTCTAGTAATTGTCGTTCTATCGATCATATCTGCATAATATGGTTAATAATATGAGTTAGATTGATAATAGTTAGAGTAATGAGTATAGTAATTGTCGTTCTATCGATCATATCTGCATAATATGGTTAATAATATGAGTTAGATTGATAATAATAAGAGTAATGAGTACAGTAATTGTCGTTCTATCGATCATATCCGCATAATATGGTTAATAATATGAGTTACATTGATAATAATAAGAGTAATAAGTATAGTAATTGTCGTTCTATCGATCTTATAAGCATAATATGGCTAATAATATGAGTTAGATTGATAATAATAACAGTAATGAGTATAGTAATTGTCGTCCTATCGATCATATAAGCATAATAAGGCTAATAATATGAGTTAGATTGATAATAATAAGAGTAATATGTATAGTAATTATCGTTCTATCGATCATATAAGCATAATATGGCTAATAATATGAGTTAGATTGATAATAATAACAGTAATGAGTATAGTAATTGTCGTCCTATCGATCATATAAGCAGAATATGGCTAATAATATGAGTTAGATTGATAATAGTAAGAGTAATGAGTATAGCAATTGTCGTACTATCGATCATATAAGCATAATGTGGCTAATAATATGAGTTAGATTGATAATAATAAGAGTAATGAGTCTAGTAATTGTCGTTCTATCGATCATATCTGCATAATATGGTTAATAATATTAGTTAGAATGATAACAGTGAGTGTAATAAGTTTAGTGATTGTCGTTCTATCGATAATATAAGCATAATATGGCTAATAATATGAGTGAGATTGATAAAAGTGAGTGTAATAAGTGTAGTAAATGTGGTTCTATCGATCATATAAGCATAATATAGCTAATAATATGAGTTAGATTGATAATAATAAGAGTAATGAGTATAGTAATTGTCGTTCTATCGATCATATCTGCATAATATGGTTAATAATATGAGTTACATTGATAATAATAAGAGTAATAAGTATAGTAATTGTCGTTCTATCGATCTTATAAGCATAATATGGCTAATAATATGAGTTAGATTGATAATAATAACAGTAATGAGTATAGCAATTGCCGTCCTATCGATCATATAAGCATAATATGGCTAATAATATGAGTTAGATTGATAATAATAAGGGTAATATGTATAGTAATTATCGTTCTATCGATCATATAAGCATAATATGGCTAATAATATGAGTTAGATTGATAATAATAAGAGTAATGAGTATAGTAATTGTCGTCCTATCGATCATATAAGCATAATAAGGCTAATAATATGAGTTAGATCGATAATAATAAGAGTAATATGTATAGTAATTATCGTTCTATCGATCATATAAGCATAATATGGCTAATAATATGAGTTAGATTGATAATAATAACAGTAATGAGTAGAGTAATTGTCGTCCTATCGATCATATAAGCAGAATATGGCTAATAATATGAGTTAGATTGATAATAGTAAGAATAATGAGTATAGTAATTGTCGTACTATCAATCATATAAGCATAATGTGGCTAATAATATGAGTTAGATTGATAATAATAAGAGTAATGAGTCTAGTAATTGTCGTTCTATCGATCATATCTGCATAATATGGTTAATAATATTAGTTAGAATGATAACAGTGAGTGTAATAAGTTTAGTGATTGTCGTTCTATCGATAATATCAGCATAATATGGCTATTAATATGAGTGAGATTGATAAAAGTGAGAGTAATAAGTGTAGTAAATGTGGTTCTATCGATCATATAAGCATAATATAGCTAATAATATGAGTTAGATTGATAATAATAAGAGTAATGAGTATAGTAATTTTCGTTCTATCGATCATATAAGCATAATATGGCTAATAATATGAGTTAGATTGATAATAATAAGAGTAATGAGTCTAGTAATTGTCGTTCTATCGATCATATCTGCATAATATGGTTAATAATATGAGTTAGATTGATAATAGTAAGAGTAATGAGTATAGTAATTGTCGTTCTATCGATCATATCTGCATAATATGGTTAATAATATGAGTTAGATTGATAATAATAAGAGTAATGAGTACAGTAATTGTCGTTCTATCGATCATATCCGCATAATATGGTTAATAATATGAGTTACATTGATAATAATAAGAGTAATAAGTATAGTAATTGTCGTTCTATCGATCATATAAGCATAATATGGCTAATAATATGAGTTAGATTGATAATAATAACAGTAATGAGTATAGTAATTGTCGTCCTATCGATCATATAAGCAGAATATGGCTAATAATATGAGTTAGATTGATAATAATAAGAGTAATGAGTCTAGTAATTGTCGTTCTATCGATCATATCTGCATAATATGGTTAATAATATGAGTTAGATTGATAATAATAAGAGTAATGAGTATAGTAATTGTCGTTCTATCGATCATATCTGCATAATATGGTTAATAATATGAGTTAGATTGATAATAGTGAGTGTAATAAGTTTAGTAAATGTCGTTCTATCGATCATATAAGCATAATATAGCTAATAATATGAGTTACATTGATAATAATAAGAGTAATAAGTATAGTAATTGTCGTTCTATCGATCATATAAGCATAATATGGCTAATAATATGAGTTAGATTGATAATAATAAGAGTAATGAGTCTAGTAATTGTCGTTCTATCGATCATATCTGCATAATATGGTTAATAATATGAGTTAGATTGATAATAGTAAGAGTAATGAGTATAGTAATTGTCGTTCTATCGATCATATCTGCATAATATGGTTAATAATATGAGTTAGATTGATAATAATAAGAGTAATGAGTACAGTAATTGTCGTTCTATCGATCATATCCGCATAATATGGTTAATAATATGAGTTACATTGATAATAATAAGAGTAATAAGTATAGTAATTGTCGTTCTATCGATCTTATAAGCATAATATGGCTAATAATATGAGTTAGATTGATAATAATAACAGTAATGAGTATAGCAATTGCCGTCCTATCGAACATATAAGCATAATATGGCTAATAATATGAGTTAGATTGATAATAATAAGGGTAATATGTATAGTAATTATCGTTCTATCGATCATATAAGCATAATATGGCTAATAATATGAGTTAGATTGATAATAATAAGGGTAATATGTATAGTAATTATCGTTCTATCGATCATATAAGCATAATATGGCTAATAATATGAGTTAGATTGATAATAATAACAGTAATGAGTATAGTAATTGTCGTCCTATCGATCATATAAGCATAATAAGGCTAATAATATGAGTTAGATTGATAATAATAAGAGTAATATGTATAGTAATTATCGTTCTATCGATCATATAAGCATAATATGGCTAATAATATGAGTTAGATTGATAATAATAACAGTAATGAGTATAGTAATTGTCGTCCTATCGATCATATAAGCAGAATATGGCTAATAAAATGAGTTAGATTGATAATAGTAAGAGTAATGAGTATAGCAATTGTCGTACTATCGATCATATAAGCATAATGTGGCTAATAATATGAGTTAGATTGATAATAATAAGAGTAATGAGTCTAGTAATTGTCGTTCTATCGATCATATCTGCATAATATGGTTAATAATATTAGTTAGAATGATAACAGTGAGTGTAATAAGTTTAGTGATTGTCGTTCTATCGATAATATAAGCATAATATGGCTAATAATATGAGTGAGATTGATAAAAGTGAGTGTAATAAGTGTAGTAAATGTGGTTCTATCGATCATATAAGCATAATATAGCTAATAATATGAGTTAGATTGATAATAATAAGAGTAATGAGTATAGTAATTGTCGTTCTATCGATCATATCTGCATAATATGGTTAATAATATGAGTTACATTGATAATAATAAGAGTAATAAGTATAGTAATTGTCGTTCTATCGATCTTATAAGCATAATATGGCTAATAATATGAGTTAGATTGATAATAATAACAGTAATGAGTATAGCAATTGCCGTCCTATCGATAATATAAGCATAATATGGCTAATAATATGAGTTAGATTGATAATAATAAGGGTAATATGTATAGTAATTATCGTTCTATCGATCATATAAGCATAATATGGCTAATAATATGAGTTAGATTGATAATAATAAGAGTAATGAGTATAGTAATTGTCGTCCTATCGATCATATAAGCATAATAAGGCTAATAATATGAGTTAGATCGATAATAATAAGAGTAATAAGTATAGTAATTATCGTTCTATCGATCATATAAGCATAATATGGCTAATAATATGAGTTAGATTGATAATAATAACAGTAATGAGTAGAGTAATTGTCGTCCTATCGATCATATAAGCAGAATATGGCTAATAATATGAGTTAGATTGATAATAGTAAGAATAATGAGTATAGCAATTGTCGTACTATCAATCATATAAGCATAATGTGGCTAATAATATGAGTTAGATTGATAATAATAAGAGTAATGAGTCTAGTAATTGTCGTTCTATCGATCATATCTGCATAATATGGTTAATAATATTAGTTAGAATGATAACAGTGAGTGTAATAAGTTTAGTGATTGTCGTTCTATCGATAATATCAGCATAATATGGCTATTAATATGAGTGAGATTGATAAAAGTGAGAGTAATAAGTGTAGTAAATGTGGTTCTATCGATCATATAAGCATAATATAGCTAATAATATGAGTTAGATTGATAATAATAAGAGTAATGAGTATAGTAATTTTCGTTCTATCGATCATATAAGCATAATATGGCTAATAATATGAGTTAGATTGATAATAGTGAGTGTAATAAGTTTAGTAAATGTCGTTCTATCGATCATATAAGCATAATATAGCTAATACTATGAGTTAGATTGATAATAATAAGAGTAATGAGTATAGTAATTGTCGTTCTATCGATCATATCTGCATAATATGGTTAATAATATGAGTTAGATTGATAATAGTGAGTGTAATAAGTTTAGTAAATGTCGTTCTATCGATCATATAAGCATAATATAGCTAATAATATGAGTTACATTGATAATAATAAGAGTAATAAGTATAGTAATTGTCGTTCTATCGATCATATAAGCATAATATGGCTAATAATATGAGTTAGATTGATAATAATAAGAGTAATGAGTCTAGTAATTGTCGTTCTATCGATCATATCTGCATAATATGGTTAATAATATGAGTTAGATTGATAATAGTAAGAGTAATGAGTATAGTAATTGTCGTTCTATCGATCATATCTGCATAATATGGTTAATAATATGAGTTAGATTGATAATAATAAGAGTAATGAGTACAGTAATTGTCGTTCTATCGATCATATCCGCATAATATGGTTAATAATATGAGTTACATTGATAATAATAAGAGTAATAAGTATAGTAATTGTCGTTCTATCGATCTTATAAGCATAATATGGCTAATAATATGAGTTAGATTGATAATAATAACAGTAATGAGTATAGCAATTGCCGTCCTATCGAACATATAAGCATAATATGGCTAATAATATGAGTTAGATTGATAATAATAAGGGTAATATGTATAGTAATTATCGTTCTATCGATCATATAAGCATAATATGGCTAATAATATGAGTTAGATTGATAATAATAAGGGTAATATGTATAGTAATTATCGTTCTATCGATCATATAAGCATAATATGGCTAATAATATGAGTTAGATTGATAATAATAACAGTAATGAGTATAGTAATTGTCGTCCTATCGATCATATAAGCATAATAAGGCTAATAATATGAGTTAGATTGATAATAATAAGAGTAATATGTATAGTAATTATCGTTCTATCGATCATATAAGCATAATATGGCTAATAATATGAGTTAGATTGATAATAATAACAGTAATGAGTATAGTAATTGTCGTCCTATCGATCATATAAGCAGAATATGGCTAATAATATGAGTTAGATTGATAATAGTAAGAGTAATGAGTATAGCAATTGTCGTACTATCGATCATATAAGCATAATGTGGCTAATAATATGAGTTAGATTGATAATAATAAGAGTAATGAGTCTAGTAATTGTCGTTCTATCGATCATATCTGCATAATATGGTTAATAATATTAGTTAGAATGATAACAGTGAGTGTAATAAGTTTAGTGATTGTCGTTCTATCGATAATATAAGCATAATATGGCTAATAATATGAGTGAGATTGATAAAAGTGAGTGTAATAAGTGTAGTAAATGTGGTTCTATCGATCATATAAGCATAATATAGCTAATAATATGAGTTAGATTGATAATAATAAGAGTAATGAGTATAGTAATTGTCGTTCTATCGATCATATCTGCATAATATGGTTAATAATATGAGTTACATTGATAATAATAAGAGTAATAAGTATAGTAATTGTCGTTCTATCGATCTTATAAGCATAATATGGCTAATAATATGAGTTAGATTGATAATAATAACAGTAATGAGTATAGCAATTGCCGTCCTATCGATCATATAAGCATAATATGGCTAATAATATGAGTTAGATTGATAATAATAAGGGTAATATGTATAGTAATTATCGTTCTATCGATCATATAAGCATAATATGGCTAATAATATGAGTTAGATTGATAATAATAAGAGTAATGAGTATAGTAATTGTCGTCCTATCGATCATATAAGCATAATAAGGCTAATAATATGAGTTAGATCGATAATAATAAGAGTAATATGTATAGTAATTATCGTTCTATCGATCATATAAGCATAATATGGCTAATAATATGAGTTAGATTGATAATAATAACAGTAATGAGTAGAGTAATTGTCGTCCTATCGATCATATAAGCAGAATATGGCTAATAATATGAGTTAGATTGATAATAGTAAGAATAATGAGTATAGCAATTGTCGTACTATCAATCATATAAGCATAATGTGGCTAATAATATGAGTTAGATTGATAATAATAAGAGTAATGAGTCTAGTAATTGTCGTTCCATCGATCATATCTGCATAATATGGTTAATAATATTAGTTAGAATGATAACAGTGAGTGTAATAAGTTTAGTGATTGTCGTTCTATCGATAATATCAGCATAATATGGCTATTAATATGAGTGAGATTGATAAAAGTGAGAGTAATAAGTGTAGTAAATGTGGTTCTATCGATCATATAAGCATAATATAGCTAATAATATGAGTTAGATTGATAATAATAAGAGTAATGAGTATAGTAATTTTCGTTCTATCGATCATATAAGCATAATATGGCTAATAATATGAGTTAGATTGATAATAATAAGAGTAATGAGTCTAGTAATTGTCGTTCTATCGATCATATCTGCATAATATGGTTAATAATATGAGTTAGATTGATAATAATAAGAGTAATGAGTATAGTAATTGTCGTTCTATCGATCATATCTGCATAATATGGTTAATAATATGAGTTAGATTGATAATAGTGAGTGTAATAAGTTTAGTAAATGTCGTTCTATCGATCATATAAGCATAATATAGCTAATAATATGAGTTACATTGATAATAATAAGAGTAATAAGTATAGTAATTGTCGTTCTATCGATCATATAAGCATAATATGGCTAATAATATGAGTTAGATTGATAATAATAAGAGTAATGAGTCTAGTAATTGTCGTTCTATCGATCATATCTGCATAATATGGTTAATAATATGAGTTAGATTGATAATAGTAAGAGTAATGAGTATAGTAATTGTCGTTCTATCGATCATATCTGCATAATATGGTTAATAATATGAGTTAAATTGATAATAATAAGAGTAATGAGTACAGTAATTGTCGTTCTATCGATCATATCCGCATAATATGGTTAATAATATGAGTTACATTGATAATAATAAGAGTAATATGTATAGTAATTGTCGTTCTATCGATCTTATAAGCATAATATGGCTAATAATATGAGTTAGATTGATAATAATAACAGTAATGAGTATAGCAATTGCCGTCCTATCGAACATATAAGCATAATATGGCTAATAATATGAGTTAGATTGATAATAATAAGGGTAATATGTATAGTAATTATCGTTCTATCGATCATATAAGCATAATATGGCTAATAATATGAGTTAGATTGATAATAATAAGGGTAATATGTATAGTAATTATCGTTCTATCGATCATATAAGCATAATATGGCTAATAATATGAGTTAGATTGATAATAATAACAGTAATGAGTATAGTAATTGTCGTCCTATCGATCATATAAGCATAATAAGGCTAATAATATGAGTTAGATTGATAATAATAAGAGTAATATGTATAGTAATTATCGTTCTATCGATCATATAAGCATAATATGGCTAATAATATGAGTTAGATTGATAATAATAACAGTAATGAGTATAGTAATTGTCGTCCTATCGATCATATAAGCAGAATATGGCTAATAATATGAGTTAGATTGATAATAGTAAGAGTAATGAGTATAGCAATTGTCGTACTATCGATCATATAAGCATAATGTGGCTAATAATATGAGTTAGATTGATAAAAGTGAGTGTAATAAGTGTAGTAAATGTGGTTCTATCGATCATATAAGCATAATATAGCTAATAATATGAGTTAGATTGATAATAATAAGAGTAATGAGTATAGTAATTGTCGTTCTATCGATCATATCTGCATAATATGGTTAATAATATGAGTTACATTGATAATAATAAGAGTAATAAGTATAGTAATTGTCGTTCTATCGATCTTATAAGCATAATATGGCTAATAATATGAGTTAGATTGATAATAATAACAGTAATGAGTATAGCAATTGCCGTCCTATCGATCATATAAGCATAATATGGCTAATAATATGAGTTAGATTGATAATAATAAGGGTAATATGTATAGTAATTATCGTTCTATCGATCATATAAGCATAATATGGCTAATAATATGAGTTAGATTGATAATAATAAGAGTAATGAGTATAGTAATTGTCGTCCTATCGATCATATAAGCATAATAAGGCTAATAATATGAGTTAGATCGATAATAATAAGAGTAATATGTATAGTAATTATCGTTCTATCGATCATATAAGCATAATATGGCTAATAATATGAGTTAGATTGATAATAATAACAGTAATGAGTAGAGTAATTGTCGTCCTATCGATCATATAAGCAGAATATGGCTAATAATATGAGTTAGATTGATAATAGTAAGAATAATGAGTATAGCAATTGTCGTACTATCAATCATATAAGCATAATGTGGCTAATAATATGAGTTAGATTGATAATAATAAGAGTAATGAGTCTAGTAATTGTCGTTCTATCGATCATATCTGCATAATATGGTTAATAATATTAGTTAGAATGATAACAGTGAGTGTAATAAGTTTAGTGATTGTCGTTCTATCGATAATATCAGCATAATATGGCTATTAATATGAGTGAGATTGATAAAAGTGAGAGTAATAAGTGTAGTAAATGTGGTTCTATCGATCATATAAGCATAATATAGCTAATAATATGAGTTAGATTGATAATAATAAGAGTAATGAGTATAGTAATTTTCGTTCTATCGATCATATAAGCATAATATGGCTAATAATATGAGTTAGATTGATAATAGTGAGTGTAATAAGTTTAGTAAATGTCGTTCTATCGATCATATAAGCATAATATAGCTAATACTATGAGTTAGATTGATAATAATAAGAGTAATGAGTATAGTAATTGTCGTTCTATCGATCATATCTGCATAATATGGTTAATAATATGAGTTAGATTGATAATAGTGAGTGTAATAAGTTTAGTAAATGTCGTTCTATCGATCATATAAGCATAATATAGCTAATAATATGAGTTACATTGATAATAATAAGAGTAATAAGTATAGTAATTGTCGTTCTATCGATCTTATAAGCATAATATGGCTAATAATATGAGTTAGATTGATAATAATAACAGTAATGAGTATAGCAATTGCCGTCCTATCGAACATATAAGCATAATATGGCTAATAATATGAGTTAGATTGATAATAATAAGGGTAATATGTATAGTAATTATCGTTCTATCGATCATATAAGCATAATATGGCTAATAATATGAGTTAGATTGATAATAATAAGGGTAATATGTATAGTAATTATCGTTCTATCGATCATATAAGCATAATATGGCTAATAATATGAGTTAGATTGATAATAATAACAGTAATGAGTATAGTAATTGTCGTCCTATCGATCATATAAGCATAATAAGGCTAATAATATGAGTTAGATTGATAATAATAAGAGTAATATGTATAGTAATTATCGTTCTATCGATCATATAAGCATAATATGGCTAATAATATGAGTTAGATTGATAATAATAACAGTAATGAGTATAGTAATTGTCGTCCTATCGATCATATAAGCAGAATATGGCTAATAATATGAGTTAGATTGATAATAGTAAGAGTAATGAGTATAGCAATTGTCGTACTATCGATCATATAAGCATAATGTGGCTAATAATATGAGTTAGATTGATAATAATAAGAGTAATGAGTCTAGTAATTGTCGTTCTATCGATCATATCTGCATAATATGGTTAATAATATTAGTTAGAATGATAACAGTGAGTGTAATAAGTTTAGTGATTGTCGTTCTATCGATAATATAAGCATAATATGGCTAATAATATGAGTGAGATTGATAAAAGTGAGTGTAATAAGTGTAGTAAATGTGGTTCTATCGATCATATAAGCATAATATAGCTAATAATATGAGTTAGATTGATAATAATAAGAGTAATGAGTATAGTAATTGTCGTTCTATCGATCATATCTGCATAATATGGTTAATAATATGAGTTACATTGATAATAATAAGAGTAATAAGTATAGTAATTGTCGTTCTATCGATCTTATAAGCATAATATGGCTAATAATATGAGTTAGATTGATAATAATAACAGTAATGAGTATAGCAATTGCCGTCCTATCGATCATATAAGCATAATATGGCTAATAATATGAGTTAGATTGATAATAATAAGGGTAATATGTATAGTAATTATCGTTCTATCGATCATATAAGCATAATATGGCTAATAATATGAGTTAGATTGATAATAATAAGAGTAATGAGTATAGTAATTGTCGTCCTATCGATCATATAAGCATAATAAGGCTAATAATATGAGTTAGATCGATAATAATAAGAGTAATATGTATAGTAATTATCGTTCTATCGATCATATAAGCATAATATGGCTAATAATATGAGTTAGATTGATAATAATAACAGTAATGAGTAGAGTAATTGTCGTCCTATCGATCATATAAGCAGAATATGGCTAATAATATGAGTTAGATTGATAATAGTAAGAATAATGAGTATAGCAATTGTCGTACTATCAATCATATAAGCATAATGTGGCTAATAATATGAGTTAGATTGATAATAATAAGAGTAATGAGTCTAGTAATTGTCGTTCTATCGATCATATCTGCATAATATGGTTAATAATATTAGTTAGAATGATAACAGTGAGTGTAATAAGTTTAGTGATTGTCGTTCTATCGATAATATCAGCATAATATGGCTATTAATATGAGTGAGATTGATAAAAGTGAGAGTAATAAGTGTAGTAAATGTGGTTCTATCGATCATATAAGCATAATATAGCTAATAATATGAGTTAGATTGATAATAATAAGAGTAATGAGTATAGTAATTTTCGTTCTATCGATCATATAAGCATAATATGGCTAATAATATGAGTTAGATTGATAATAGTGAGTGTAATAAGTTTAGTAAATGTCGTTCTATCGATCATATAAGCATAATATAGCTAATACTATGAGTTACATTGATAATAATAAGAGTAATAAGTATAGTAATTGTCGTTCTATCGATCATATTATAAGCATAATATGGCTAATAATATGAGTTAGATTGATAAAAGTGAGTGTAATAAGTTTAGTAAATGTCGTTCTATCGATCATATAAGCATAATATAGCTAATAATATGAGTTAGATTGATAATAATAAGAGTAATGAGTACAGTAATTGTCGTTCTATCGATCATACAAGCATAATATGGCTAATAATATGAGTTAGATTGATAATAATAAGAGTAATGAGTCTAGTAATTGTCGTTCTATCGATCATATCTGCATAATATGGTTAATAATATGAGTTAGATTGATAATAGTAAGAGTAATGAGTATAGTAATTGTCGTTCTATCGATCATATCTGCATATATGGTTAATAATATGAGTTACATTGATAATAGTGAGTGTAATAAGTTTAGTAAATGTCGTTCTATCGATCATATAAGCATAATATAGCTAATAATATGAGTTACATTGATAATAATAAGAGTAATAAGTATAGTAAGTGTCGTTCTATCGATCATATAAGCATAATATGGCTAATAATACTGAGTTAGATTGATAATAATAACAGTAATGAGTATAGTAATTGTCGTCCTATCGATCATATAAGCCAGAATATGGCTAATAATATGGGTTAGATTGATAATAGTAAGAGTAATGAGTTTAGCAATTGTCGTACTAATCGATCATATAAGCATAATGTGGCTAATAATATGAGTTAGATTGATAATAATAAGAGTAATGAGTCTAGTAATTGTCCGTTCCTATCGATCAATATCTGCATAATATGGTTAATAATATTAGTTAGAATGATAACAGTGAGTGTAATAAGTTTAGTGATTGTCGTTCTATCGATAATATAAGCATTAATATGGCTAATAATATGAGTGAGATTGATAAAAGTGAGTGTAATACAGTGTAGTAAATGTGGTTCTATCGATCATATAAGCATAATATAGCTAATAATATGAGTTAGATTGATAATAATAAGAGTAATGAGTATAGTAATTGTCGTTCTATCGATCATATCTGCATAATATGGTTAATAATATGAGTTACATTGATAATAATAAGAGTAATAAGTATAGTAATTGTCGTTCTATCGATCTTATAAGCATAATATGGCTAATAATATGAGTTAGATTGATAATAATAACAGTAATGAGTATAGCAATTGCCGTCCTATCGATCATATAAGCATAATATGGCTAATAATATGAGTTAGATTGATAATAATAAGGGTAATATGTATAGTAATTATCGTTCTATCGATCATATAAGCATAATATGGCTAATAATATGAGTTAGATTGATAATAATAAGAGTAATGAGTATAGTAATTTGTCGTCCTATCGATCATATAAGCATAATAAGGCTAATAATATGAGTTAGATCGATAATAATAAGAGTAATATGTATAGTAATTATCGTTCTATCGATCATATAAGCATAATATGGCTAATAATATGAGTTAGATTGATAATAATAACAGTAATGAGTATAGTAATTGTCGTCCTATCGATCATATAAGCAGAATATGGCTAATAATATGAGTTAGATTGATAATAGTAAGAATAATGAGTATAGCAATTGTCGTACTATCAATCATTATAAGCATAAATGTGGCTAATAATATGAGTTAGATTGATAATAATAAGAGTAATGAGTCTAGTAGTTGTCGTTCTATCGATCATATCTGCATAATATGGTTAATAATATTAGTTAGAATGATAACAGTGAGTGTAATAAGTTTAGTGATTGTCGTTCTATCGATAATATCAGCATAATATGGCTATTAATATGAGTGAGATTGATAAAAGTGAGAGTAATAAGTGTAGTAAATGTGGTTCTATCGATCATATAAGCAGAATATAGCTAATAATATGAGTTAGATTGATAATAATAAGAGTAATGAGTATAGTAATTTTCGTTCTATCGATCATATAAGCATAATATGGCTAATAATATGAGTTAGATTGATAATAGTGAGTGTAATAAGTTTAGTAAATGTCGTTCTATCGATCATATAAGCATAATATAGCTAATACTATGAGTTACATTGATAATAATAAGAGTAATAAGTATAGTAATTGTCGTTCTATCGATCATATAAGCATAATATGGCTAATAATATGAGTTAGATTGATAAAAGTGAGTGTAATAAGTTAGTAAATGTCGTTCTATCGATCATATAAGCATAATATAGCTAATAATATGAGTTAGATTGATAATAATAAGAGTAATGAGTCTAGTAATTGTCGTTCTATCGATCATATCTGCATAATATGGTTAATAATATGAGTTAGATTGATAATAGTAAGAGTAATGAGTATAGTAATTGTCCGTTCTATCGATCATATCTGCATAATATGGTTAATAATATGAGTTACATTGATAATAGTGAGTGTAATAAGTTTAGTAAATGTCGTTCTATCGATCATATAAGCATAATATAGCTAATAATATGAGTTACATTGATAATAATAAGAGTAATAAGTATAGTAAGTGTCGTTCTATCGATCATATAAGCATAATATGGGCTAATAATATGAGTTAGATTGATAATAATAACAGTAATGAGTATAGTCATTGTCGTCCTATCGATCATATAAGCATAATATAGCTAATAATATGAGTTACATTGATAATAATAAGAGTAATAAGTATAGTAACTGTCGTTCTATCGATCATATAAGCATAATATGGCTAATAATATGAGTTAGATTGATAAAAGTGAGTGTAATAAGTTTAGTAAATGTCGTTCTATCGATCATATAAGCATAATGATAGCTAATAATATGAGTTAGATTGATAATAATAGAGTAATGAGTATAGTAATTGTCGTTCTATCGATCATATAAGCATAATATGGCTAATAATATGAGTTAGATTGATAATAATAAGAGTAATGAGTCTAGTAATTGTCGTTCTATCGATCATATCTGCATAATATGGTTAATAATATGAGTTAGATTGATAATAGTAAGAGTAATGAGTATAGTAATTGTCGTTCTATCGATCATATCTGCATAATATGGTTAATAATATGAGTTAGATTGATAATAGTGAGTGTAATAAGTTTAGTAAATGTCGTTCTATCGATCATATAAGCATAATATAGCTAATAATATGAGTTACATTGATAATAATAAAGAGTAATAAGTATAGTAATTGTCGTTCTATCGATCATATAAGCATAATATGGCTAATAATATGAGTTAGATTGATAAAAGTGAGTGTGATAAGTTTAGTAAATGTCGTTCTATCCGATCATATAAGCATAATATAGCTAATAATATGAGTTAGATTGATAATAATAAGAGTAATGAGTATAGTAATTGTCGTTCTATCGATCATATAAGCATAATATGGCTAATAATATGAGTTAGATTGATAATAATAAGAGTAATGAGTCTAGTAACTGTCGTTCTATCGATCATATCTGCATAATATGGTTAATAATATGAGTTAGATTGATAATAATAAGAGTAATGAGTATAGTAATTGTCGTTCTATCGATCATATCTGCATAATATGGTTAATAATATGAGTTAGATTGATAATAGTGAGTGTAATAAGTTTAGTAAATGTCGTTACTATCGATCATATAAGCATAATATAGCTAATAATATGAGTTACATTGATAATAATAAGAGTAATAAGTATAGTAATTGTCGTTCTATCGATCATATAAGCATAATATGGCTAATAATATGAGTTAGATTGATAAAAGTGAGTGTAATAAGTTTAGTAAATGTGGTTCTATCGATCATATAAGCATAATATAGCTAATAATATGAGTTAGATTGATAATAATAAGAGTAATGAGTATAGTAATTTTCGTTCTATCGATCATATAAGCATAATATGGCTAATAATATGAGTTAGATTGATAATAGTGAGTGTAATAAGTTTAGTAAATGTCGTTCTATCGATCATATAAGCATAATATAGCTAATAATATGAGTTACATTGATAATAATAAGAGTAATAAGTATAGTAATTGTCGTTCTATCGATCATATAAGCATAATATGGCTAATAATATGAGTTAGATTGATAAAAGTGAGTGTAATAAGTTTAGTAAATGTCGTTCTATCGATCATATAAGCATAATATAGCTAATAATATGAGTTAGATTGATAATAATAAGAGTAATGAGTATAGTAATTGCCGTTCTATCGATCATACAAGCATAATATGGCTTAATAATATGAGTTAGATTGATAATAATAAGAGTAATGAGTCTAGTAATTGTCGTTCTATCGATCATATCTGCATAATATGGTTAATAATATGAGTTAGATTGATAACAGTAAGAGTAATGTGTATAGTAATTGTCGTTCTATCGATCATATCTGCATAATATGGTTAATAATATGAGTTACATTGATAATAGTGAGTGTAATAAGTTTAGTAATGTCGTTCTATCGATCATATAAGCATAATATAGCTAATAATATGAGTTACATTGATAATAATAACAGTAATGAGTATAGTAATTGTCGTCCTATCGATCATATAAGCATAATATGGCTAATAATATGAGTTAGATTGATAATAATAAGAGTAATGAGTATAGTAATTGTCGTTCTATCGATCATATCTGCATATTATGGTTAATAATATGAGTTAGATTGATAATAGTGAGTGTAATAAGTTTAGTAAATGTCGTTCTATCGATCAATATAAGCATAATATAGCTAATAATATGAGTTAGATTGATAATAATAAGAGTAATGAGTATAGTAATTGTCGTTCTATCGATCATATAAGCATAATATGGCTAATAATATGAGTTATATTGATAATAATAAGAGTAATAAGTATAGTAATTGTCGTTCTATCGATCATATAAGCATAATATAGCTAATAATATGAGGTTACATTGATAATAATAAGAGTAATAAGTATAGTAATTGTCGTTCTATCGATCATATAAGCATATTATGGCTAATAATATGAGTTAGATTGATAAAAGTGAGTGTAATAAGTTTAGTAAATGTGGTTCTATCGCATCATATAAGCATAATATAGCTAATAATATGAGTTAGATTGATAATAATAAGAGTAATGAGTATAATAATTTTCGTTCTATCGATCATATAAGCATAATATGGCTAATAATATGAGTTAGATTGATAATAGTGAGTGTAATAAGTTTAGTAAATGTCGTTCTATCGATCATATAAGCATAATATAGCTAATAATATGAGTTACATTGATAATAATAAGAGTAATAAGTATAGTAATTGTCGTTCTATCGATCATATAAGCATAATATGGCTAATAATATGAGTTAGATTGATAAAAGTGAGTGTAATAAGTTTAGGAAATGTCGTTCTATCGATCATATAAGCATAATATAGCTAATAATTATGAGTTAGATTGATATAATAAGAGTAATGAGTATAGTAATTGTCGTTCTATCGATCATACAAGCATAATATGGCTAATAATATGAGTTAGATTGATAATAATAAGAGTAATGAGTCTAGTAATTGTCGTTCTATCGATCATATCTGCATAATATGGTTATAATATGAGTTAGATTGATAATAGTAAGAGTAATGAGTATAGTAATTGTCGTTCCTATCGATCATATCTGCATAATATGGTTAATAATATGAGTTACATTGATAATAGTGAGTGTAATAAGTTTAGTAAATGTCGTTCTATCGATCATATAAGCATAATATAGCTAATAATATGAGTTACATTGATAATAATAACAGTAATGAGTATAGTAATTGTCGTCCTATCGATCATATAAGCATAATATGGCTAATAATATGAGTTAGATTGATAATAATAAGAGTAATATAGTATAGTAATTGTCGTTCTATCGATCATATCTGCATAATATGGTTAATAATATGAGTTAGATTGATAATAGTGAGTGTAATAAGTTTAGTAAATGTCGTTCTATCGATCATATAAGCATAATATAGCTAATAATATGAGTTACATTGATAATAATAAGAGTAATAAGTATAGTTAATTGTCGTTCTATCGATCATATAAGCATAATATGGCTAATAATATGAGTTAGATTGATAAAAGTGAGTGTAATAAGTTTAGTAAATGTCGTTCTATCGATCATATAAGCATAATATAGCTAATAATATGAGTTAGATTGATAATAATAAGAGTATGAGTATAGTAATTGTCGTTCTATCGATCATATAAGCATAATATGGCTAATAATATGAGTTATATTGATAATAATAAGAGTAATGAGTCTAGTAACTGTCGTTCTATCGATCAATATCTGCATAATATGGTTAATAATATGAGTTAGATTGATAATAATTAGAGTAATGAGTATAGTAATTGTCGTTCTATCGATCATATAAGCATAATATAGCTAATAATATGAGTTACATTGATAATAATAAGAGTAATAAGTATAGTAATTGTCGTTCTATCGATCATATAAGCATAATATGGCTAATAATATGAGTTAGATTGATAAAAGTGAGTGTAATAAGTTTAGTAAATGTCGTTCTATCGATCATATAAGCATAATATAGCTAATAATATGAGTTAGATTGATAATAATAAGAGTAATGAGTATAGTAATTGTCGTTCTATCGATCATATAAGCATAATATAGCTAATAATATGAGTTAGATTGATAATAATAAGAGTAATGAGTATAGTAATTTTCGTTCTATCGATCATATAAGCATAATATGGCTAATAATATGAGTTAGATTGATAATAGTGAGTGTAATAAGTTTAGTAAATGTCGTTCTATCGATCATATAAGCATAATATAGCTAATAATATGAGTTACATTGATAATAATAAGAGTAATAAGTATAGTAATTGTCGTTCTATCGATCATATAAGCATAATATGGCTAATAATATGAGTTAGATTGATATAAAGTGAGTGTAATAAGTTTAGTAAATGTCGTTCTATCGATCATATAAGCATAATATAGCTAATAATATGAGTTAGATTGATAATTAATAAGAGTAATGAGTATAGTAATTGTCGTTCTATCGATCATACAAGCATAATATGGCTAATAATATGAGTTAGATTGATAATAATAAGAGTAATGAGTCTAGTAATTGTCGTTCTATCGATCATATCTGCATAATATGGTTAATAATATGAGTTAGATTGATAATAGTAAGAGTAATGAGTATAGTAATTGTCGTTCTATCGATCATATCTGCATAATATGGTTAATAATATGAGTTACATTGATAATAGTGAGTGTAATAAGTTTAGTAAATGTCGTTCTATCGATCATATAAGCATAATATAGCTAATAATATGAGTTACATTGATAATAATAACAGTAATGAGTATAGTAATTGTCGTCCTATCGATCATATAAGCATAATATGGCTAATAATATGAGTTAGATTGATAATAATAAGAGTAATGAGTATAGTAATTGTCGTTCTATCGATCATATCTGCATAATATGGTTAATAATATGAGTTAGATTGATAATAGTGAGTGTAATAAGTTAGTAAATGTCGTTCTATCGATCATATAAGCATAATATAGCTAATAATATGAGTTAGATTGATAATAATAAGAGTAATGAGTATAGTAATTGTCGTTCTATCGATCATATAAGCATAATATGGCTAATAATATGAGTTATATTGATAATAATAAGAGTAATAAGTATAGTAATTGTCGTTCTATCGATCATATAAGCATAATATAGCTAATAATATGAGTTACATTGATAATAATAAGAGTAATAAGTATTAGTAATTGTCGTTCTATCGATCATATAAGCATAATATGGCTAATAATATGAGTTAGATTGATAAAAGTGAGTGTAATAAGTTTAGTAAATGTGGTTCTATCGATCATATAAGCATATATAGCTAATAATATGAGTTAGATTGATAATAATAAGAGTAATGAGTATAGTAATTTTCGTTCTATCGATCATATAAGCATAATATGGCTAATAATATGAGTTAGATTGATAATAGTGAGTGTAATAAGTTTAGTAAATGTCGTTCTATCGATCATATAAGCATAATATAGCTAATAATATGAGTTACATTGATAATAATAAGAGTAATAAGTATAGTAATTGTCGTTCTATCGATCATATAAGCATAATATGGCTAATAATATGAGTTAGATTGATAAAAGTGAGTGTAATAAGTTTAGTAAATGTCGTTCTATCGATCATATAAGCATAATATAGCTAATAATATGAGTTAGATTGATAATAATAAGAGTAATGAGTATAGTAATTGTCGTTCTATCGATCATATCTGCATAATATGGTTAATAATATGAGTTACATTGATAATAGTGAGTGTAATAAGTTTAGTAAATGTCGTTCTATCGATCATATAAGCATAATATAGCTAATAATATGAGTTACATTGATAATAATAACAGTAATGAGTATAGTAATTGTCGTCCTATCGATCATATAAGCATAATATGGCTAATAATATGAGTTAGATTGATAATAATAAGAGTAATATAGTATAGTAATTGTCGTTCTATCGATCATATCTGCATAATATGGTTAATAATATGAGTTAGATTGATAATAGTGAGTGTAATAAGTTTAGTAAATATCGTTCTATCGATCATATAAGCATAATATGGCTAATAATATGAGTTAGATTGATAATAATAAGAGTAATGAGTCTAGTAACTGTCGTTCTATCGATCATATCTGCATAATATGGTTAATAATATGAGTTAGGTTGATAATAATAAGAGTAATGAGTATAGTAATTGTCGTTCTATCGATCATATCTGCATAATATGGTTAATAACATGAGTTACATTGATAATAGTGAGTGTAATAAGTTTAGTAAATGTCGTTCTATCGATCATATAAGCATAATACAGCTAATAATATTAGTTACATTGATAATAATAAGAGTAATAAGTATAGTAATTGTCGTTCTATCGATCATATAAGCATAATATGGCTAATAATATGAGTTAGATTCATAATAATAACAGTAATGAGTATAGTAATTGTCGTCCTATCGATCATATAAGCATAATATGGCTAATAATATGAGTTAGATTGATAATAGTGAGTGTAATAAGTATAGTAATTGTCGTACTATCGATCATATAAGCATAATATGGCTAATAATACGAGTTAGATTGATAATAATAAGAGTAATGAGTATAGTAACTGTCGTTCTATCGATCATATCTGCATAATATGGCTAATAATATGAGTTAGATTGATAATAATAACAGTAATGAGTATAGTAATTGTCGTCCTATCGATCATATAAGCATAATATGATCGATAGGACGACAATTACTATACTCATTACTGTTATTATTATCAATCTAACTCATATTATTAGCCATATTATGCAGATATGATCGATAGAACGACAGTTACTATACTCAATTACTCTTATTATTATCAATCTAACTCGTATTATTAGCCATATTATGCTTATATGATCGATAGTACGACAATTACTATACTTATTACACTCACTATTATCAATCTAACTCATATTATTAGCCATATTATGCTTATATGATCGACTAGGACGACAATTACTATACTCATTACTGTTATTATTATGAATCTAACTCATATTATTAGCCATATTATGCTTATATGATCGATAGAACGACAATTACTATACTTATTACTCTTATTATTATCATGTAACTAATATTATTAGCTGTATTATGCTTATATGATCGATAGAACGACATTTACTAAACTTATTACACTCACTATTATCAATGTAACTCATGTTATTAACCATATTATGCAGATATGATCGATAGAACGACAATTAACTATACTCATTACTCTTATTATTATCAACCTAACTCATATTATTAACCATATTATGCAGATATGATCGATAGAACGACAGTTACTAGACTCATTACTCTTATTATTATCAATCTAACTCATATTATTAGCCATATTATGCTTATATGATCGATAGAACGATATTTACTAAACTTATTACACTCACTATTATCAATCTAACTCATATTATTAACCATATTATGCAGATATGATCGACTAGAACGACAATTACTATACTATATTACTCTTATTATTATCAATCTAACTCATATTATTAGCACATATTATGCTTATATGATCGATAGGACGACAATTACTATACTCATTACTGTTATTATTATCAATGTAAACTCATATTATTAGCTATATTATGCTTATATGATCGATAGAACGACATTTACTAAACTTATTACACTCACTATTATCAATGTAACTCATATTATTAACCCATATTATGCAGATATGATCGATAGAACGACAATTACTATACTCATTACTCTTATTATTATCAATCTAACTCATATTATTAGCTATATTATGCTTATATGATCGATAGAACGACATTTACTAAACTTATTACACTCACTTTTATCAATCTAACTCATATTATTAGCCATATTATGCTTATATGATCGATAGAACGACAATTACTATACTTATTACTCTTATTATTATCAATGTAACTCATATTATTAGCTATATTATGCTTATATGATCGATAGAACGACATTTACTAAACTTATTACACTCACTATTATCAATCTAACTCATATTATTAGCCCATATTATGCTTATATGATCGATAGAACGAAAATTACTATACTCATTACTCTTATTATTATCAATCTAACTCATATTATTAGCTATATTATGCTTATATGATCGATAGAACCACATTTACTAAACTTATTACACTCACTTTTATCAATCTAACTCATATTATTAGCCATAATTATGCTTATATGATCGATAGAACGACAATTACTATACTTATTACTCTTATTATTATCAATGTAACTCATATTATTAGCTATATTATGCTTATATGATCGATAGAACGACAATTACTATACTTATTACTCTTATTATTATCAATATAACTCATATTATTAGCCATATTATGCTTATATGATCGACTAGAACGACAATTACTATACTCATTACTCTTATTATTATCAATCTAACTCATATTATTAGCTATATTATGCTTATATGATCGATAAGAACGACATTTACTAAACTTATTACACTCACTATTATCAATCTAACTCATATTATTAACCATATTATGCAGATATGATCGATAGAACGACAATTACTATACTCATTACTCTTATTATTATCAATCTAACTCATATTATTAGCCATATTATGCTTATATGATCGATAGGACGACAATTACTATACTCATTACTGTTATTATTATCAATGTAACTCATATTATTAGCTATATTATGCTTATATGATCGATAGAACGACATTTACTAAACTTATTACACTCACTATTATCAATGTAACTCATATTATTAACCATATTATGCAGATATGATCGATAGAACGACAATTACTATACTCATTACTCTTACTATTATCAATCCTAACTCATATTATTAACCATATTATGCAGATATGATCGATAGAACGACAATTACCTAGACTCATTACTCTTATTATTATCAATCTAACTCATATTATTAGCCATATTATGCTTGTATGATCGATAGAACGACAATTACTATACTCATTACTCTTATTATTATCAATCTAACTCATATTATTAGCTATATTATGCTTATATGATCGATAGAACGACATTTACTAAACTTATTACACTCACTTTTATCAATCTAACCTCATATTATTAGCCATATTATGCTTATATGATCGATTAGAACGACAATTACTATACTTATTACTCTTATTATTATCAATGTAACTCATATTATTAGCTATATTATGCTTATATGATCGATAGAACGACATTTACTAAACTTATTACACTCACTATTATCAATCTAACTCATATTATTAGCGCCATATTATGCTTATATGATCGATAGAACGAAAATTACTATACTCATTACTCTTATTATTATCAATCTAACTCATATTATTAGCTATATTATGCTTATATGATCGATAGAACGACAATTACTATACTCATTACTCTTATTATTATCAATCTAACTCATATTATTAGCTATATTATGCTTATATGATCGATAGAACGACATTTACTAAACTTATTACACTCACTTTTATCAATCTAAACTCATATTATTAGCCATATTATGCCTTATATGATCGATAGAACGACAATTACTATACTTATTACTCTTATTATTATCAATGTAACTCATATTATTAGCTATATTATGCTTATATGATCGATAGAACGACAATTACTATACTCATTACTCTAATTATTATCAATCTAACTCATATTATTAACCATATTATGCAGATATGATCGATAGAACGACAGTTACTAGACTCATTACTCTTATTATTATCAATATAACTCATATTATTAGCCATATTATGCTTATATGATCGATTAGAAGAACGACAATTACTATACTCATTACTCTTATTATTATCAATCTAACTCATATTATTAGCTATATTATGCTTATATGATCGATTAGAACGACATTTACTAAACTTATTACACTCACTTTTATCAATCTAACTCATATTATTAGCCATATTATGCCTTATATGATCGATAGAACGACAATTACTATACTATTACTCTTATTATTATCAATGTAACTCATATTATTAGCTATATTATGCTTATATGATCGATAGAACGACATTTACTAAACTTATTACACTCACTATTATCAATCTAACTCATATTATTACCATATTATGCAGATATGATCGATAGAACGACAATTACTATACTATATTACTCTTATTATTATCAATCTAACTCATATTATTAGCCATATTATGCTTATATGATCGATAGGACGACAATTTACTATACTCATTACTGTTATTATTATCAATGTAACTCATATTATTAGCTATATTATGCTTATATGATCGATAGAACGACATTTACTAAACTTATTACACTCACTATTATCAATGTAACTCATATTATTAACCATATTATGCTGATATGATCGATAGAACGACAATTACTATACTCATTACTCTTACTATTATCAATCTAACTCATATTATTAACCATATTATGCAGATATGATCGATAGAACGACAATTACTAGACTCATTACTCTTATTATTATCAATCTAACTCATATTATTAGCCATATTATGCCTTGTATGATCGATAGAACGACAATTACTATACTCATTACTCTTATTATTATCAATCTAACTCATTATTATTAGCTATATTATGCTTATATGATCGATAGAACGACATTTCCTAAACTTATATACACTCACTTTTATCAATCTAACTCATATTATTAGCCATATTATGCTTATATGATCGATAGAACGACAATTACTATACTTATTACTCTTATTATTATCAATGTAAACTCATATTATTAGCTATATTATGCTTATATGATCGATAGAACGACATTTACTAAACTTATTACACTCACTATTATCAATCTAACTCATATTATTAGCCATATTATGCTTATATGATCGATAGAACGAAAATTATTATACTCATTACTCTCTATTATTATCAATCTAACTCATATTATTAGCTATATTATGCTTATATGATCGATAGAACCACATTTACTAAACTTATTACACCTCACTTTTATCAATCTAACTCATATTATTAGCCATATTATGCTTATATGATCGATAGAACGACAATTACTATACTTATTACTCTTATTATTATCAATGTAACCTCATATTATTAGCTATATTATGCTTATATGATCGATAGAACGACAATTACTATACTTATTACTCTTATTATTATCAATATAACTCATATTATTAGCCATATTATGCTTATATGATCGATAGAACGACAATTACTATACTCATTACTCTTATTATTATCAATCTAACTCATATTATTAGCTATATTATGCTTATATGATCGATAGAACGACATTTACTAAACTTATTACACTCACTATTATCAATCTAACTCATATTATTAACCATATTATGCAGATATGATCGATAGAACGACAATTACTATACTCATTACTCTTATTATTATCAATCTAACTCATATTATTAGCCATATTATGCTTATATGATCGATAGGACGACAATTACTATACTCATTACTGTTATTATTATCAATGTAACTCATATTATTAGCTATATTATGCTTATATGATACGATAGAACGACAATTTACTAAACTTATTACACTCAACTATTATCAATGTAACTCACATATTATTAACCATATTATGCAGATATGATCGATAGAACGACAATTACTATACACATTACTCTTACTGTTATCAATCTAACTCATATTATTAACCATATTACTGCAGATATGATCGATAGAACGACAATTACTAGACTCATTACTCTTATTATTATCAATCTAACTCATATTATTAGCCATATTATGCTTGTATGATCGATAGAACGGCAATTACTATACTCATTACTCTTATTATTATCAATCTAACCTCATATTATTAGCTATATTATGCTTATATGATCGATAGAACGACATTTACTAAACTTATTACACTCACTTTTATCAATCTAACTCATATTATTAGCCATTATTATGCTTATATGATCGATAGAACGACAATTACTATACTTATTACTCTTATTATTATCAATGTAACTCATATTATTAACTATATTATGCTTATATGATCGATAGAACGACATTTACTAAACTTATTACACTCACTATTATCAATCTAACTCATATTATTAGCCATATTATGCTTATATGATCGATAGAACGAAAATTACTATACTCATTACTCTTATTATTATCAATCTAACTCATATTATTAGCATATATTATGCTTATATGATCGATAGAACCACATTTTACTAAACTTATTACACTCACTTTATCAATCTAACTCATATTATTAGCCATATTATGCTTATATGATCGATAGAACGACAATTACTATACTTATTACTCTTATTATTATCAATGTAACTCATATTATTAGCTATATTATGCTTATATGATCGATAGAACGACATTTACTAAACTTATTACACTCACTATTATCAATCTAACTCATATTATTAACCATATTATGCAGATATGATCGATAGAACGACAATTACTATACTCATTACTCTTATTATTATCAATCTAACTCATATTATTAACCATATTATGCAGATATGATCGATAGAACGACAGTTACTAGACTCATTACTCTTATTATTATCAATCTAACTCATATTATTAGCCCATATTATGCTTATATGATCGATAGAACGACAATTACTATACTCATTACTCTTATTATTATCAATCTAACTCATATTATTAGCTATATTATGCTTATATGATCGATATAGAACGACAATTTACTAAACTTATCACACTCACTTTTATCAATCTAACTCATATTATTAGCCATATTATGCTTATATGATCGATAGAACGACAATTACTATACTTATTACTCTTATTATTATCAATGTAACTCATATTACTTAGCTATATTATGCTTATATGATCGATTTAGAACGACATTTACTAAACTTATTACACTCACTATTATCAATCTAACTCATATTATTAACCATATTATGCAGATATGATCGATAGAACGACAATTACTATACTCATTACTCTTACTATTATCAATCTAACTCATATTATTAACCATATTATGCAGATATGATCGATAGAACGACAATTACTAGACTCATTACTCTTATTATTATCAATCTAACTCATATTATTACGCCATATTATGCTTATATGATCGATAGAACGACAATTACTATACTCATTACTCTTATTATTATCAATCTAACTCATATTATTAGCTATATTATGCTTATATGATCGATAGAACGACATTTACTAAACTTACTTACACTCACCTTTTATCAATCTAACTCATATTATTAGCCATATTATGCTTATATGATCGATAGAAACGACCAGTTACTATACTTATTACTCTTATTATTATCAATGTAACTCATATTATTAGCTATATTATGCTTATATGATCGATAGGACGACAATGACTATACTCATTACTGTTATTATTATCAATCTAACTCATATTATTAGCCATATTATGCTTATATGATCGATAGAACGACACTTACTATACTTATTACTCTTATTATTATCAATGTAACTCATATTATTAGCTATATCTATGCTTATATGATCGATTAGAACGACATTTACTAAACTTATTACACTCACTATTATCAATGTAACTCATATTATTAACCATATTATGCAGATATGATCGATAGAAACGACAATTACTATACTCATTACTCTTACTATTATCAATCTAACTCATATTATTAACCATATTATGCAGATATGATCGATAGAACGACAATTACTAGACTTCATTACTCTTATTATTATCAATCTAACTCATATTATTAGCTATATTATGCTTATATGATCGATAGAACGACATTTACTAAACTTATTACACTCACTTTTATCAATCTAACTCATATTATTAGCCATATTATGCTTATATGATCGATAGAACGACAATTACTATACTTATTACTCTTATTATTATCAATGTAACTCATAGTATTAGCTATATTATGCTTATATGATCGATAGAACGACATTTACTAAACTTATTACACTCACTATTATCAATCTAACTCATATTATTAGCCATATTATGCTTATATGATCGATAGAACGAAAATTACTATACTCATTACTCTTATTATTATCAATCTAACTCATATTATTAGCTATATTCTGCTTATATGATCGATAGAACCACATTTACTACACTTATTATCCTCTCACTTTTATCAATCTCACTCATATTAATAGCCATATTATGCTGATATTATCGATAGAACGACAATCACTAAACTTATTACACTCACTGTTATCATTCTAACTAATATTATTAACCAATATTATGCAGATATGATCGATAGAACGACAACTACTAGACTCATTACTCTTATTATTATCAATCTAACTCATATTATTAGCCACATTATGCTTATATGATTGATAGTACGACAATTGCTATACTCATTATTCTTACTATTATCAATCTAACTCATATTATTAGCCATATTCTGCTTATATGATCGATAGGACGACAATTACTATAACTCATTACTGTTATTATTATCAATCTAACTCATATTATTAGCCATATTATGCTTATATGATCGATAGAACGATAATTACTATACATATTACTCTTATTATTATCGATCTAACTCATATTATTAGCCTTATTATGCTTATATGATCGATAGGACGACAATTACTATACTCATTACTCTTATTATTATCAATCTAACTCATATTATTAGCCATATTATGCTTATATGATCGATAGAACGATAATTACTATACATATTACCCTTATTATTATCAATCTAAACTCATATTATTAGCCATATTATGCTTATATGATCGATAGGACGGCAATTGCTATACTCATTACTGTTATTATTATCAATCTAACTCATATTATTAGCCATATTATGCTTATAAGATCGATTAGAACGACAATTACTATACTTAGTACTCTTATTATTATCAATGTAACTCATATTATTAACCATATTATGCAGATATGATCGATAGAACGACAATTACTATACTCATTACTCTTATTATTATCAATCTAACTCATATTATTAGCTATATTATGCTTATATGATCGATAGAACCACATTTACTACACTTATTACACTCACTTTTATCAATCTCACTCATATTATTAGCCATATTATGCTTATATTATCGATAGAACGACAATCACTAAACTTATTACACTCACTGTTATCATTCTAACTAATATTATTAACCATATTATGCAGATATGATCGATAGAACGACAATTACTAGACTCATTACTCTTATTATTATCAATCTAACTCATATTATTAGCCACATTATGCTTATATGATCGATAGTACGACCAATTGCTATACATCATTACTCTTACTATTATCAATCTAACCCCATATTATTAGCCATATTCTGCTTATATGATCGATGAGGACGACCAATTACTATACTCATTACTGTTATTATTATCAATCTAACTCATATTATTAGCCATATTATGCTTATATGATCGATAGAACGACACTTACTATACTTATTACTCTTATTATTATCAATGTAACTCATATTATTAGCTATATTATGCTTATATGATCGATAGAACGACATTTACTAAACTTATTACACTCACTATTAATCAATGTAAACTCATATTATTAACCATATTATGCAGATATGATCGATAGAACGACAATTACTATACTCATTACTCTTACTATTATCAATCTAACTCATATTATTAACCATATTATGCAGATATGATCGATAGAACGACAATTACTAGACTCATTACTCTTATTATTATCAATCTAACTCATATTATTAGCCATATTATGCTTGTATGATCGATAGAACGACAATTACTGTACTCATTTACTCTTATTATTATCAATCTAAACTCATATTATTAGCTATATTATGCTTATATGATCGATTAGAACGACATTTACTAAACTTATTACACTCACTTTTATCAATCTAACTCATATTATTAGCCATATTATGCTTATATGATCGATAGAACGACAATTACTATACTTATTACTCTTATTATTATCAATGTAACTCATAGTATTAGCTATATTATGCTTATATGATCGATAGAACGACATTTACTAAACTTATTACACTCACTATTATCAATCTAACTCATATTATTAGCCATATTATGCTTATATGATCGATAGAACGAAAATTACTATACTCCTTTACTCTTATTATTATCAATCTAACTCATATTATTAGCTATATTATGCTTATATGATCGATAGAACCACATTTACTACACTTATTACTCTCACTTTTATCAATCTCACTCATATTAATAGCCATATTATGCTGATATTATCGATAGAACGACAATCACTAAACTTATTACACTCACTGTTATCATTCTAACCTAATATTATTAACCATATTATGCAGATATGATCGATAGAACGACAATTACTAGACTCATTACCTCTTATTATTATCAATCTAACTCATATTATTAGCCACATTATGCTTATATGATTGATAGTACGACAATTGCTATACTCATTATTCTTACTATTATCAATCTAACTCATATTATATAGCCATATTCTGCTTATATGATCGATAGGACGACAATTACTCTACTCATTACTGTTATTATTATCAATCTAACTCATATTATTAGCCATATTATGCTTATATGATCGATAGAACGATAATTACTATACATATTACTCTTATTATTATCGATCTAACTCATATTATTAGCCTTATTATGCTTATATGATCGATAGGACGACAATTACTATACTCATTACTCTTATTATTATCAATCTAACTCATATTATTAGCCCATATTATGCTTATATGATCGATAGAACGATAATTACTATACATATTACCCTTATTATTATCAATCTAACTCATATTATTAGCCATATTATGCTTATATGATCGATAGGACGGCAATTGCTATACTCATTACTGTTATTATTATCAATCTAACTCATATTATTAGCCATATTATGCTTATAAGATCGATAGAACGACAATTACTATACTTATTACTCTTATTATTATCAATGTAACTCATATTATTAAACATATTATGCAGATATGATCGATAGAACGACAATTACTATACTCATTACTCTTATTATTATCAATCTAACTCATATTATTAGCTATATTATGCTTATATGATCGATAGAACCACATTTACTACACTTATTACACTCACTTTTATCAATCTCACTCATATTATTAGCCATATTATGCTTATATTATCGATAAGAACGACAATCACTAAACTTATTACACTCACTGTTATCATTCTAACTAATATTATTAACCATATTATGCAGATATGATCGATAGAACGACAATTACTAGACTCATTACTCTTATTATTATCAATCTAACTCATATTATTAGCCACATTATGCTTATATGATCGATAGTACGACAATTGCTATACTCATTACTCTTACTATTATCAATCTAACTCATATTATTAGCCATATTCTGCTTATATGATCGATAGGACGACAATTACTATACTCATTACTGTTATTATTATCAATCTAACTCATATTATTAGCCATATTATGCTTATATGATCGATAGAACGATAATTACTATACATATTACTCTTATTTATTATCAATCTAACTCATATTATTAGCCTTATTATGCTTATATGATCGATAGGACGACAATTACTATACTCATTACTGTTATTATTATCAATCTAACTCATATTATTAGCCAATATTATGCTTATATGATCGATAGAACGATAATACTACTAACATATTACCCTTATTATTATCAATCTAACTCATATTATTAGCCATATTATGCTTATATGATCGATTAGAACGATAATATTACTATACATATTACCCTTATTATTATCAATCTAACTCATATTATTAGCCATATTATGCTTATATGTTCGATAGGACGGCAATTGCTATACTCATTACTGTTATTATTATCAATCTAACTCATATTATTAGCCATATTATGCTTATAAGATCGATAGAACGACAATTACTATACTTATACTCTTATTATTATCAATGTAACTCATATTATTAGCTATATTATGCTTATATGATCGATAGAACGACATTTACTAACTTATTACACTCACTATTATCAATCTAACTCATATTATTAACCATATTATGCAGATATGATCGATAGAACGACAATTACTATACTCATTACTCTTATTATTATCAATCTAACTCATAGTATTAGCTATATTTATGCTTATATGATCGATAGAACGACATTTACTAAACTTATTACCACTCACTATTATCAATCTAACTCATATTATTAGCCATATTATGCTTATATGATCGATAGAACGAAAATTACTATACTCATTACTCTTATTATTATCAATCTAACTCATATTATTAGCTATATTATGCTTATATGATCGATAGAACCACATTTACTACACTTATTACTCTCACTTTTATCAATCTCACTCATATTAATAGCCATATTATGCTGATATTATCGATAGAACGACAATCACTAAACTTATTACACTCACTGTTATCATTCTAACTAATATTATCTAACCATATTATGCAGATATGATCCGATAGAACGACAATTACTAGACTCATTACTCTTATTATTATCAATCTAACTCATATTATTAGCCACATTATGCTTATATGATTGATAGTACGACAATTGCTATACTCATTATTCTTACTATTATCAATCTAACTCATATTATTAGCCATATTCTGCTTATATGATCGATAGGACGACAATTACTCTACTCATTACTGTTATTATTATCAATCTAACTCATATTATTAGCCATATTATGCTTATATGATCGACTAGAACGATAATTACTATACATATTACTCTTATTATTATCGATCTAACTCATATTATTAGCCTTATTATGCTTATATGATCGATAGGACACGACAATTACTATACTCATTACTCTTATTATTATCAATCTAACTCATATTATTAGCCATATTATGCTTATATGATCGATTAGAACGATAATTACTATACATATTACCCTTATTATTATCAATCTAACTCATATTATTAGCCATATTATGCTTATATGATCGATAGGACGCAATTGCTATACTCATTACTGTTATTATTATCAATCTAACTCATATTATTAGCCATATTATGCTTATATAGATCGATAGAACGACAATTACTATACTTATTACTCTTATTATTATCAATGTAACTCACTATTATTAACCATATTATGCAGAT
>NW_027473729.1:0-56605 GCF_050947335.1 Megachile rotundata | reverse complement strand
GAATGAGAATTACTGTACTCACTACTCTTAGTATTATCACTCTAACTCATATTATTAGCCATATTATGCTTATATGATCGATAGAACGACAATTACTATACTTATTACTCTTATTATTATGAACCTAACTCATGTTATTAGCCATATTGTGCTAATATGAACGATAGAACGACAATTACTATATTTATTACACTCACTATTATCAATCTAACTCATATTATTAACCATATTATGCAGATATGATCGATAGAACGACAATTACTATACTCATTACTCTTATTATTATCAATCCAACTCATGCTATTAGCCATATTATGGTTATATGATCGATATAACGACAATTACTATACTTATTACTCTTATTATTATCAATCTAACTCATACTGTTAACCATATTATGCAGATATGATCGATAGAACGACAATTACTATACTCATTACTCTTATTATTATCAATCTAACTCATATTATTAGCCATATTGTGCTTATATGATCGATAGAACGACAATTACTATACTTATTACTCTTATTATTATCAATCTATCGCATATTATTAGCCATATTATGCTTATATTATCGATAGAACGACAAATACTATACTTATTACTCTTATTATTATCAATCTAACTCATATTATTAGCCATATTATGGTTAAATGATCGATAGAACGACAATTACTATACTTATTACTCTTATTATTATCAATCTAACTCGTATTATTAGCCATATTATGCTTATATGATCGATAGAGCGACAATTACTGTACTCACTACTCTTAGTATTATCAATCTAACTCATATTATTAGCCATATTATGCTTATATTATCGGTAGAACGACAATTACTGTACTTATTACTGCTATTATTATCAATCTAACTCATATTATTAGCCATATTATGCTTATATGATCGATGGAATGAGAATTACTGTACTCACTACTCTTAGTATTATCACTCTAACTCATATTATTAGCCATATTATGCTTATATGATCGATAGAACGACAATTACTATACTTATTACTCTTATTATTATGAACCTAACTCATGTTATTAGCCATATTGTGCTAATATGAACGATAGAACGACAATTACTATATTTATTACACTCACTATTATCAATCTAACTCATATTATTAACCATATTATGCAGATATGATCGATAGAACGACAATTACTATACTCATTACTCTTATTATTATCAATCCAACTCATGCTATTAGCCATATTATGGTTATATGATCGATATAACGACAATTACTGTACTTATTACTCTTATTATTATCAATCTAACTCATACTGTTAACCATATTATGCAGATATGATCGATAGAACGACAATTACTATACTCATTACTCTTATTATTATCAATCTAACTCATATTATTAGCCATATTGTGCTTATATGATCGATAGAACGACAATTACTATACTTATTACTCTTATTATTATCAATCTAACTCGTATTATTAGCCATATTATGCTTATATGATCGATAGAACGACAAATACTATACTTATTACTCTTATTATTATCAATCTAACTCATATTATTAACCATATTATGCTAATATGATCGACAGAACGACAATTACTATACTTATTACACTCACTATTATCAATCTAACTCATATTATTGACCATGTTATGCAGATATGATCGATAGCACGACATCTACTATACTTATTACTCTTATTATTATCAACCTAACTCATATTATTAGCCATATTATGCTTATATGATCGATAGAACGACAATTACTATACTTATTATTCTTATTTTTATCAACCCAACTCATATTATTCGCCATATTATGCTTAAATGATCGATAGAACGACAATTACTATACTTATTACTCTTATTATTATGAATCTTACTCATATTATTAGCCATATTATGCTTATATGATCGATAGAACTACAATTACTATACTCATTACTCTTATTATTATCAATCCAACTCATATTATTACCCATATTATGCTGATATGATCGATAGAACGACATTCACTATACTTATTACACTCACTATTATCAATCTAACTCATATTATTAACCATATTATGCAGATATGATCGATAGAACGACAATTACTATACTTATTACTCTTATTATTATCATTCTAACTCATATTATTAACCATATTATGCTTATATGATCGATAGAACGACAGTTACTATACTTATTATTCTTAGTTTTATCAACCCAACTCATATTATTCGCCATATTATGCTTAAATGACCGATAGAACGACAATTACTATACTTATTACTCTTATTATTATCAATTTAACTCATATTATTAGCCATATTATGCTTAAATGATCGATAGAACGTCAATTACTATACTTGTTACTGTTATTATTATGAATCTAACGCATATTATTAACCATATTATGCAGATATGATCGATAGAACTACAATTACTATACTCATTACTCTTATTATTATCTATCTAACTCATATTATTAGCCATATTATGCTTATATGATCGATCGAATGAGAATTACTATACTCACTACTCTTAGTATTATCAATCTAACTCATATTATTAGCCATATTATGCTTATATGATCGATAGAACGACAATTACTATACTTATTACTCTTAGTATTATCAATCTAACTCATATTATTAGCCATATTATGCTTATATTATCGATAGAACGACACTTACTATACTTATTACTCTTATTATTATCAATCTAACTCATATTATTAGCCATATTATGGTTAAATGATCGATAGAACGACAATTACTATACTTATTACTCTTATTATTATCAATCTAACTCGTATTATTAGCCATATTATGATTATATGATCGATAGAACGAGAATTACTATACTCACTACTCTTAGTATTATCAATCTAACTCATATTATTAGCCATATTATGCTTATATTATCGATAGAACGACAATTACTATACTTATTACTGTTATTATTATCAATCTGACTCATATTATTAGCCATATTATGCTTATATTATCGATAGAACGACAATTACTATACTTATTACTCTTACTATTATCAATCTAACTAATATTATTAGCCATATTATGGTTAAATGATCGATAGAACGACAATTACTATACTTATTACTCTTATTATTATCAATCTAACTCGTATTATTAGCCATATTATGCTTATATGATCGATAGAACGACAAATACTATACTTACTACTCTTATTATTATCAATCTAACTCATACTATTAGCCATATTATGCTTATATGATCGATAGAACGACAATTACTATACTCACTACTCTTAGTATTATCAATCTAACTCATATTATTAGCCATATTATGATTATATGATCGATAGAACGAGAATTACTATACTCACCACTCTTAGTATTATCAATCTAACTCATATTATTAGCCATATTATGCTTATATGATCGAGAGAACGACAATTACTATACTTATTACTCTTATTATTATCAATCTAACTCATATTATTAGCCATATTATGCTTATATGATCGATAGAACTACAATTACTATACTCATTACTCTTATTATTATCAATCCAACTCATATTATTACCCATATTATGCTGATATGATCGATAGAACGACATTCACTATACTTATTACACTCACTATTATCAATCTAACTCATATTATTAACCATATTATGCAGATATGATCGATAGAACGACAATTACTATACTTATTACTCTTATTATTATGAATCTTACTCATATTATTAGCCATATTATGCTTATATGATCGATAGAACTACAATTACTATACTCATTACTCTTATTATTATCAATCCAACTCATATTATTACCCATATTATGCCGATATGATCGATAGAACGACATTCACTATACTTATTACACTCACTATTATCAATCTAACTCATATTATTAACCATATTATGCAGATATGATCGATAGAACGACAATTACTATACTTATTACTCTTATTATTATCATTCTAACTCATATTATTAACCATATTATGCTTATATGATCGATAGAACGACAGTTACTATACTTATTATTCTTAGTTTTATCAACCCAACTCATATTATTCGCCATATTATGCTGAAATGACCGATAGAACGACAATTACTATACTTATTACTCTTATTGTTATCAATGTAACTCATATTATTAGCCATATTATGCTTAAATGATCGATAGAACGACAACTGCTATACTTATTACTGTTATTATTATGAATCTAACTCATATTATTAACCATATTATGCAGATATGATCGATAGAACTACAATTACTATACTTATTACTCTTATTATTATCAATCCAACTCATATTATTAGCCATATTATGCTTATATGATCGATAGAACGAGAATTACTATACTCACTACCCTTAGTATTATCAATCTAACTCATATTATTAGCCATATTATGCTTATATTATCGATAGAACGACAATTACTATACTTATTACTCTTATTATTATCAATCTAACTAATATTATTAGCCATATTATGGTTAAATGATCGATAGAACGACAATTACTATACTTATTACTCTTATTATTATCAATCTAACTCGTATTATTAGCCATATTATGCTTATATGATCGATAGAACGACAAATACTATACTTACTACTCTTATTATTATCAATCTAACTCATATTATTAGCCATATTATGCTTATATGATCGATAGAACGACAATTAATATACTCACTACTCTTAGTATTATCAATCTAACTCATATTATTAGCCATATTATGATTATATGATCGATAGAACGAGAATTACTATACTCACTTCTCTTAGTATTATCAATCTAACTCATATTATTAGCCATATTATGCTTATATTATCGATAGAACGACAATTACTATACTTATTACTGTTATTATTATGAATCTAACTCATATTATTAACCATATTATGCAGATATGATCGATAGAACGAGAATTACTATACTCACTACTCTTAGTATTATCAATCTAACTCATATTATTAGCCATATTATGGTTATATTATCGATAGAACGACAATTACTATACTTATTACTGTTATTATTATGAATCTAACTCATATTATTAACCATATTATGCAGATATGATCGATAGGAGTACAATTACTGTACTCATTACTCTTATTATTATCTATCTAACTCATATTATTAGCCATATTATGCTTATATGATCGATAGAACTACAATTACTATACTTATTACTCTTATTATTATCAATCCAACTCATATTATTAGCCATATTATGCTTATATGATCGATAGAACGAGAATTACTATACCCACTACCCTTAGTATTATCAATCTAACTCATATTATTAGCCATATTATGCTTATATTATCGATAGAACGACAATTACTATACTCACTACTCTTAGTATTTTCAATCTAACTCATATTATTAGCCATATTATTATTATATGATCGATAGAACGAGAATTACTCTACTCACTACTCTTAGTATTATCAATCTAACTCATATTATTAGCCATATTATGCTTATATTATCGATAGAACGACTATTACTATACTTATTACTCTTATTATTATCAATCTAACTCATATTATTAGCCATATTATGGTTAAATGATCGATAGAACGACAATTACTATACTTATTACTCTTATTATTATCAATCTAACTCGTATTATTAGCCATATTATACTTATATGATCGATAGAACGACAAATACTATACTTACTACTCTTATTATTATCAATCTAACTCATATTATTAGCCATATTATGTTTATATGATCGATAGAACGACAATTGCTATACTTATTACTCTTATTATTATCAATCTAACTCATATTATTAGCCATATTATGGTTAAATGATCGATAGAACGACAATTACTATACTTATTACTCTTATTATTATCAATCTAACTCGTATTATTAGCCATATTATGCTTATATGATCGATAGAACGACAAATACTATACTTACTACTCTTATTATTATCAATCTAACTCATATTATTAGCCATATTATGCTTATATGATCGATAGAACGACAATTACTATACTCACTACTCTTAGTATTTTCAATCTAACTCATATTATTAGCCATATTATTATTATATGATCGATAGAACGAGAATTACTCTACTCACTACTCTTAGTATTATCAATCTAACTCATATTATTAGCCATATTATGCTTATATTATCGATAGAACGACAATTACTATACTTATTACTGTTATTATTATAAATCTTACTCATATTATTAGCCATATTATGCTTAAATGACCGATAGAACGACAATTACTATACTTATTACTCTTATTATTATCAATCTAACTCATATTATTAGCCATATTATGCTTATATGATCGATAGAACGACAAATACTATACTTATTACTCTTATTATTATCAATCTAACTCATATTATTAACCATATTATGCAGATATGATCGATAGAACGACAATTACTATACTTATTACTCTTATTATTATCATTCTAACTCATATTATTAACCATATTATGCTTATATGATCGATAGAACGACAGTTACTATACTTATTACTCTTATTATTATCAATCTAACTCGTATTATTAGCCATATTATGCTTAAATGATCGATAGAACGACAATTACTATACTTATTACTGTTATTATTATGAATCCAACTCATAATATTAACCATATTATGCAGATATGATCGATAGAACTACAATTACTATACTCATTACTCTTATTATTATCTATCTAACTCATATTATTAGCCATATTATGCTTATATGATCGATAGAATGAGAATTACTATACTCACTACTCTTAGTATTATCAATCTAACGCATATTATTAGCCATATTATGCTTATATTATCGATAGAACGACAAATACTATACTTATTACTCTTATTATTATCAATCTAACTCATATTATTAGCCATATTATGGTTAAATGATCGATAGAACGACAATTACTATACTTATTACTCTTATTATTATCAATCTAACTCGTATTATTAGCCATATTATGCTTATATGATCGATAGAACGACAATTACTGTACTCACTACTCTTAGTATTATCAATCTAACTCATATTATTAGCCATATTATGCTTATATTATCGATAAAACGACAATTACTGTACTTATTACTGCTATTATTATCAATCTAACTCATATTATTAGCCATATTATGCTTATATGATCGATGGAATGAGAATTACTGTACTCACTACTCTTAGTATTATCACTCTAACTCATATTATTAGCCATATTATGCTTATATGATCGATAGAACGACAATTACTATACTTATTAATCTTATTATTATCAATCTAACTCGTATTATTAGCCATATTATGCTTATATTATCGATAGAACGACAATTACTATACTTATTACTGTTATTATTATAAATCTTACTCATATTATTAGCCATATTATGCTTAAATGACCGATAGAACGACAATTACTATACTTATTACTCTTATTATTATCAATCTAACTCATATTACTAGCCATATTATGCTTATATGATCGATAGAACGACAAATACTATACTTATTACTCTTATTATTATCAATCTAACTCATATTATTAACCATATTATGCAGATATGATCGATAGAACGACAATTACTATACTTATTACTCTTATTATTATCATTCTAACTCATATTATTAACCATATTATGCTTATATGATCGATAGAACGACAGTTACTATACATATTACTCTTATTATTATCAATCTAACTCGTATTATTAGCCATATTATGCTTAAATGATCGATAGAACGACAATTACTATACTTATTACTGTTATTATTATGAATCCAACTCATAATATTAACCATATTATGCAGATATGATCGATAGAACTACAATTACTATACTCATTACTCTTATTATTATCAATCCAACTCATATTATTACCCATATTATGCTGATATGATCGATAGAACGACATTCACTATACTTATTACACTCACTATTATCAATCTAACTCATATTATTAACCATATTATGCAGATATGATCGATAGAACGACAATTACTATACTTATTACTCTTATTATTATCATTCTAACTCATATTATTAACCATATTATGCTTATATGATCGATAGAACGACAAATACTATACTTACTACTCTTATTATTATCAATCTAACTCATATTATTAGCCATATTATGCTTATATGATCGATAGAACGACAATTAATATACTCACTACTCTTAGTATTATCAATCTAACTCATATTACTAGCCATATTATGATTATATGATCGATAGAACGAGAATTACTATACTCACTTCTCTTAGTATTATCAATCTAACTCATATTATTAGCCATATTGTGCTTATATGAGCGATAGAACGACAATTACTATATTTATTGCACTCACTATTATCAATCTAACTCATATTATTAGCCATATTGTGCTTATATGATCGATAGAACGACAATTACTATACTTATTACTCTTATTATTAAGAATCTAACTCATATTATTAGCCATATTATGCTTATATTATCGATAGAACGACAATTACTATACTTATTACTGTTATTATTATCAATCTAACTCATATTATTAGCCATATTATGCTTATATGATCGATAGAATGAGAATTACTATACTCACTACTCTTAGTATTATCACTCTAACTCATATTATTAGCCTTATTATGCTTATATGATCGATAGAACGACAATTACTGTACTTATTACTCTTATTATTATCAATCTAACTCATATCATTAGCCATATTATGCTTATATGATCGATAGAACGAGAATTACTATACTCACTACTCTTAGTATTATCAATCTAACTCATATTATTAGCCATATTATGCTTATATGATCGATGGAACGACAAATACTATACTTATTACTCTTATTATTATCAATCTAACTCATATTATTAACCATATTATGCAGATATGATCGATAGAACGACAATTACTATACTTATTACTCTTATTATTATCATTCTAACTCATATTATTAACCATATTATGCTTATATGATCGATAGAACGACAGTTACTATACTTATTACTCTTATTATTATCAATCTAACTCGTATTATTAGCCATATTATGCTTAAATGATCGATAGAACGACAATTACTATACTTATTACTGTTATTATTATGAATCCAACTCATAATATTAACCATATTATGCAGATATGATCGATAGAACTACAATTACTATACTCATTACTCTTATTATTATCTATCTAACTCATATTATTAGCCATATTATGCTTATATGATCGATAGAATGAGAATTACTATACTCACTACTCTTAGTATTATCAATCTAACGCATATTATTAGCCATATTATGCTTATATTATCGATAGAACGACAAATACTATACTTATTACTCTTATTATTATCAATCTAACTCATATTATTAGCCATATTATGGTTAAATGATCGATAGAACGACAATTACTATACTTATTACTCTTATTATTATCAATCTAACTCGTATTATTAGCCATATTATGCTTATATGATCGATAGAACGACAATTACTGTACTCACTACTCTTAGTATTATCAATCTAACTCATATTATTAGCCATATTATGCTTATATTATCGATAAAACGACAATTACTGTACTTATTACTGCTATTATTATCAATCTAACTCATATTATTACCCATATTATGCTTATATGATCGATGGAATGAGAATTACTGTACTCACTACTCTTAGTATTATCACTCTAACTCATATTATTAGCCATATTATGCTTATATGATCGATAGAACGACAATTACTATACTTATTAATCTTATTATTATCAATCTAACTCGTATTATTAGCCATATTATGCTTATATTATCGATAGAACGACAATTACTATACTTATTACTGTTATTATTATAAATCTTACTCATATTATTAGCCATATTATGCTTAAATGACCGATAGAACGACAATTACTATACTTATTACTCTTATTATTATCAATCTAACTCATATTATTAGCCATATTATGCTTATATGATCGATAGAACGACAAATACTATACTTATTACTCTTATTATTATCAATCTAACTCATATTATTAACCATATTATGCAGATATGATCGATAGAACGACAATTACTATACTTATTACTCTTATTATTATCATTCTAACTCATATTATTAACCATATTATGCTTATATGATCGATAGAACGACAGTTACTATACATATTACTCTTATTATTATCAATCTAACTCGTATTATTAGCCATATTATGCTTAAATGATCGATAGAACGACAATTACTATACTTATTACTGTTATTATTATGAATCCAACTCATAATATTAACCATATTATGCAGATATGATCGATAGAACTACAATTACTATACTCATTACTCTTATTATTATCTATCTAACTCATATTATTAGCCATATTATGCTTATATGATCGATAGAATGAGAATTACTATACTCACTACTCTTAGTATTATCAATCTAACGCATATTATTAGCCATATTATGCTTATATTATCGATAGAACGACAAATACTATACTTATTACTCTTATTATTATCAATCTAACTCATATTATTAGCCATATTATGGTTAAATGATCGATAGAACGACAATTACTATACTTATTACTCTTATTATTATCAATCTAACTCGTATTATTAGCCATATTATGCTTATATGATCGATAGAACGACAATTACTGTACTCACTACTCTTAGTATTATCAATCTAACTCATATTATTAGCCATATTATGCTTATATTATCGATAGAACGACAATTACTGTACTTATTACTGCTATTATTATCAATCTAACTCATATTATTAGCCATATTATGCTTATATGATCGATGGAATGAGAATTACTGTACTCACTACTCTTAGTATTATCACTCTAACTCATATTATTAGCCATATTATGCTTATATGATCGATAGAACGACAATTACTATACTTATTACTCTTATTATTATGAATCTAACTCATGTTATTAGCCATATTGTGCTAATATGAGCGATAGAACGACAATTACTATATTTATTACACTCACTATTATCAATCTAACTCATATTATTAACCATATTATGCAGATATGATCGATAGAACGACAATTACTATACTCATTACTCTTATTATTATCAATCCAACTCATGCTATTAGCCATATTATGGTTATATGGTCGATATAACGACAATTACTATACTTATTACTCTTATTATTATCAATCTAACTCATACTGTTAACCATATTATGCAGATATGATCGATAGAACGACAATTACTATACTCATTACCCTTATTATTATCAATCTAACTCATATTATTAGCCATATTGTGCTTATATGATCGATAGAACGACAATTACTATACTTATTACTCTTATTATTATCAATCTAGCGCATATTATTAGCCATATTATGCTTATATGATCGATAGAACGACAAATACTATACTTATTACTCTTATTATTATCAATCTAACTCATATTATTAACCATATTATGCAGATATGATCGATAGAACGACAATTACTATACTTATTACTCTTATTATTATCATTCTAACTCATATTATTAACCATATTATGCTTATATGATCGATAGAACGACAGTTACTGTACTTATTACTCTTATTATTATCAATCTAACTCGTATTATTAGCCATATTATGCTTAAATGATCGATAGAACGACAATTACTATACTTATTACTGTTATTATTATGAATCCAACTCATAATATTAACCATATTATGCAGATATGATCGATAGAACTACAATTACTATACTCATTACTCTTATTATTATCTATCTAACTCATATTATTAGCCATATTATGCTTATATGATCGATAGAATGAGAATTACTATACTCACTACTCTTAGTATTATCAATCTATCGCATATTATTAGCCATATTATGCTTATATTATCGATAGAACGACAAATACTATACTTATTACTCTTATTATTATCAATCTAACTCATATTATTAGCCATATTATGGTTAAATGATCGATAGAACGACAATTACTATACTTATTACTCTTATTATTATCAATCTAACTCGTATTATTAGCCATATTATGCTTATATGATCGATAGAGCGACAATTACTGTACTCACTACTCTTAGTATTATCAATCTAACTCATATTATTAGCCATATTATGCTTATATTATCGGTAGAACGACAATTACTGTACTTATTACTGCTATTATTATCAATCTAACTCATATTATTAGCCATATTATGCTTATATGATCGATGGAATGAGAATTACTGTACTCACTACTCTTAGTATTATCACTCTAACTCATATTATTAGCCATATTATGCTTATATGATCGATAGAACGACAATTACTATACTTATTACTCTTATTATTATGAACCTAACTCATGTTATTAGCCATATTGTGCTAATATGAACGATAGAACGACAATTACTATATTTATTACACTCACTATTATCAATCTAACTCATATTATTAACCATATTATGCAGATATGATCGATAGAACGACAATTACTATACTCATTACTCTTATTATTATCAATCCAACTCATGCTATTAGCCATATTATGGTTATATGATCGATATAACGACAATTACTATACTTATTACTCTTATTATTATCAATCTAACTCATACTGTTAACCATATTATGCAGATATGATCGATAGAACGACAATTACTATACTCATTACTCTTATTATTATCAATCTAACTCATATTATTAGCCATATTGTGCTTATATGATCGATAGAACGACAATTACTATACTTATTACTCTTATTATTATCAATCTATCGCATATTATTAGCCATATTATGCTTATATTATCGATAGAACGACAAATACTATACTTATTACTCTTATTATTATCAATCTAACTCATATTATTAGCCATATTATGGTTAAATGATCGATAGAACGACAATTACTATACTTATTACTCTTATTATTATCAATCTAACTCGTATTATTAGCCATATTATGCTTATATGATCGATAGAGCGACAATTACTGTACTCACTACTCTTAGTATTATCAATCTAACTCATATTATTAGCCATATTATGCTTATATTATCGGTAGAACGACAATTACTGTACTTATTACTGCTATTATTATCAATCTAACTCATATTATTAGCCATATTATGCTTATATGATCGATGGAATGAGAATTACTGTACTCACTACTCTTAGTATTATCACTCTAACTCATATTATTAGCCATATTATGCTTATATGATCGATAGAACGACAATTACTATACTTATTACTCTTATTATTATGAACCTAACTCATGTTATTAGCCATATTGTGCTAATATGAACGATAGAACGACAATTACTATATTTATTACACTCACTATTATCAATCTAACTCATATTATTAACCATATTATGCAGATATGATCGATAGAACGACAATTACTATACTCATTACTCTTATTATTATCAATCCAACTCATGCTATTAGCCATATTATGGTTATATGATCGATATAACGACAATTACTGTACTTATTACTCTTATTATTATCAATCTAACTCATACTGTTAACCATATTATGCAGATATGATCGATAGAACGACAATTACTATACTCATTACTCTTATTATTATCAATCTAACTCATATTATTAGCCATATTGTGCTTATATGATCGATAGAACGACAATTACTATACTTATTACTCTTATTATTATCAATCTAACTCGTATTATTAGCCATATTATGCTTATATGATCGATAGAACGACAAATACTATACTTATTACTCTTATTATTATCAATCTAACTCATATTATTAACCATATTATGCTAATATGATCGACAGAACGACAATTACTATACTTATTACACTCACTATTATCAATCTAACTCATATTATTGACCATGTTATGCAGATATGATCGATAGCACGACATCTACTATACTTATTACTCTTATTATTATCAACCTAACTCATATTATTAGCCATATTATGCTTATATGATCGATAGAACGACAATTACTATACTTATTATTCTTATTTTTATCAACCCAACTCATATTATTCGCCATATTATGCTTAAATGATCGATAGAACGACAATTACTATACTTATTACTCTTATTATTATGAATCTTACTCATATTATTAGCCATATTATGCTTATATGATCGATAGAACTACAATTACTATACTCATTACTCTTATTATTATCAATCCAACTCATATTATTACCCATATTATGCTGATATGATCGATAGAACGACATTCACTATACTTATTACACTCACTATTATCAATCTAACTCATATTATTAACCATATTATGCAGATATGATCGATAGAACGACAATTACTATACTTATTACTCTTATTATTATCATTCTAACTCATATTATTAACCATATTATGCTTATATGATCGATAGAACGACAGTTACTATACTTATTATTCTTAGTTTTATCAACCCAACTCATATTATTCGCCATATTATGCTTAAATGACCGATAGAACGACAATTACTATACTTATTACTCTTATTATTATCAATTTAACTCATATTATTAGCCATATTATGCTTAAATGATCGATAGAACGTCAATTACTATACTTGTTACTGTTATTATTATGAATCTAACGCATATTATTAACCATATTATGCAGATATGATCGATAGAACTACAATTACTATACTCATTACTCTTATTATTATCTATCTAACTCATATTATTAGCCATATTATGCTTATATGATCGATCGAATGAGAATTACTATACTCACTACTCTTAGTATTATCAATCTAACTCATATTATTAGCCATATTATGCTTATATGATCGATAGAACGACAATTACTATACTTATTACTCTTAGTATTATCAATCTAACTCATATTATTAGCCATATTATGCTTATATTATCGATAGAACGACACTTACTATACTTATTACTCTTATTATTATCAATCTAACTCATATTATTAGCCATATTATGGTTAAATGATCGATAGAACGACAATTACTATACTTATTACTCTTATTATTATCAATCTAACTCGTATTATTAGCCATATTATGATTATATGATCGATAGAACGAGAATTACTATACTCACTACTCTTAGTATTATCAATCTAACTCATATTATTAGCCATATTATGCTTATATTATCGATAGAACGACAATTACTATACTTATTACTGTTATTATTATCAATCTGACTCATATTATTAGCCATATTATGCTTATATTATCGATAGAACGACAATTACTATACTTATTACTCTTATTATTATCAATCTAACTAATATTATTAGCCATATTATGGTTAAATGATCGATAGAACGACAATTACTATACTTATTACTCTTATTATTATCAATCTAACTCGTATTATTAGCCATATTATGCTTATATGATCGATAGAACGACAAATACTATACTTACTACTCTTATTATTATCAATCTAACTCATACTATTAGCCATATTATGCTTATATGATCGATAGAACGACAATTACTATACTCACTACTCTTAGTATTATCAATCTAACTCATATTATTAGCCATATTATGATTATATGATCGATAGAACGAGAATTACTATACTCACCACTCTTAGTATTATCAATCTAACTCATATTATTAGCCATATTATGCTTATATGATCGAGAGAACGACAATTACTATACTTATTACTCTTATTATTATCAATCTAACTCATATTATTAGCCATATTATGCTTATATGATCGATAGAACTACAATTACTATACTCATTACTCTTATTATTATCAATCCAACTCATATTATTACCCATATTATGCTGATATGATCGATAGAACGACATTCACTATACTTATTACACTCACTATTATCAATCTAACTCATATTATTAACCATATTATGCAGATATGATCGATAGAACGACAATTACTATACTTATTACTCTTATTATTATGAATCTTACTCATATTATTAGCCATATTATGCTTATATGATCGATAGAACTACAATTACTATACTCATTACTCTTATTATTATCAATCCAACTCATATTATTACCCATATTATGCTGATATGATCGATAGAACGACATTCACTATACTTATTACACTCACTATTATCAATCTAACTCATATTATTAACCATATTATGCAGATATGATCGATAGAACGACAATTACTATACTTATTACTCTTATTATTATCATTCTAACTCATATTATTAACCATATTATGCTTATATGATCAATAGAACGACAGTTACTATACTTATTATTCTTAGTTTTATCAACCCAACTCATATTATTCGCCATATTATGCTGAAATGACCGATAGAACGACAATTACTATACTTATTACTCTTATTGTTATCAATGTAACTCATATTATTAGCCATATTATGCTTAAATGATCGATAGAACGACAACTGCTATACTTATTACTGTTATTATTATGAATCTAACTCATATTATTAACCATATTATGCAGATATGATCGATAGAACTACAATTACTATACTTATTACTCTTATTATTATCAATCCAACTCATATTATTAGCCATATTATGCTTATATGATCGATAGAACGAGAATTACTATACTCACTACCCTTAGTATTATCAATCTAACTCATATTATTAGCCATATTATGCTTATATTATCGATAGAACGACAATTACTATACTTATTACTCTTATTATTATCAATCTAACTAATATTATTAGCCATATTATGGTTAAATGATCGATAGAACGACAATTACTATACTTATTACTCTTATTATTATCAATCTAACTCGTATTATTAGCCATATTATGCTTATATGATCGATAGAACGACAAATACTATACTTACTACTCTTATTATTATCAATCTAACTCATATTATTAGCCATATTATGCTTATATGATCGATAGAACGACAATTAATATACTCACTACTCTTAGTATTATCAATCTAACTCATATTATTAGCCATATTATGATTATATGATCGATAGAACGAGAATTACTATACTCACTTCTCTTAGTATTATCAATCTAACTCATATTATTAGCCATATTATGCTTATATTATCGATAGAACGACAATTACTATACGTATTACTGTTATTATTATCAATCTGACTCATATTATTAGCCATGTTATGCTTAAATGACCGATAGAACGACAATTACTATACTTATTACTCTTATTATTATCAATCTAACTCATATTATTAGCCATATTGTGCTTATATGAGCGATAGAACGACAATTACTATATTTATTGCACTCACTATTATCAATCTAACTCACATTATTAGCCATATTATGCTTATATGATCGATAGTACGACAATTACTATACTCATTACTCTTATTATTATCAATCTAACTCATGCTATTAGCCATATTATGGTTATATGATCGATATAACGACAACTACTATACTTATTACTCTTATTATTATCAACCTAACTCATATTATTAGCCATATTATGCTTATATGATCGATAGAACGACAATTACTATACTTATTATTCTTATTTTTATCAACCCAACTCATATTATTCGCCATATTATGCTTAAATGATCGATAGAACGACAATTACTATACTTATTACTCTTATTATTATGAATCTTACTCATATTATTAGCCATATTATGCTTATATGATCGATAGAACTACAATTACTATACTCATTACTCTTATTATTATCAATCCAACTCATATTATTACCCATATTATGCTGATATGATCGATAGAACGACATTCACTATACTTATTACACTCACTATTATCAATCTAACTCATATTATTAACCATATTATGCTTATATGATCGATAGAACGACAGTTACTATACTTATTACTCTTATTATTATCAATCTAACTCGTATTATTAGCCATATTATGCTTAAATGATCGATAGAACGACAATTACTATACTTATTACTGTTATTATTATGAATCCAACTCATAATATTAACCATATTATGCAGATATGATCGATAGAACTACAATTACTATACTCATTACTCTTATTATTATCTATCTAACTCATATTATTAGCCATATTATGCTTATATGATCGATAGAATGAGAATTACTATACTCACTACTCTTAGTATTATCAATCTAACGCATATTATTAGCCATATTATGCTTATATTATCGATAGAACGACAAATACTATACTTATTACTCTTATTATTATCAATCTAACTCATATTATTAGCCATATTATGGTTAAATGATCGATAGAACGACAATTACTATACTTATTACTCTTATTATTATCAATCTAACTCGTATTATTAGCCATATTATGCTTATATGATCGATAGAACGACAATTACTGTACTCACTACTCTTAGTATTATCAATCTAACTCATATTATTAGCCATATTATGCTTATATTATCGATAAAACGACAATTACTGTACTTATTACTGCTATTATTATCAATCTAACTCATATTATTAGCCATATTATGCTTATATGATCGATGGAATGAGAATTACTGTACTCACTACTCTTAGTATTATCACTCTAACTCATATTATTAGCCATATTATGCTTATATGATCGATGGAACGACAATTACTATACTTATTACTCTTATTATTATGAATCTAACTCATGTTATTAGCCATATTGTGCTAATATGAGCGATAGAACGACAATTACTATATTTATTACACTCACTATTATCAATCTAACTCATATTATTAACCATATTATGCAGATATGATCGATAGAACGACAATTACTATACTCATTACTCTTATTATTATCAATCCAACTCATGCTATTAGCCATATTATGGTTATATGGTCGATATAACGACAATTACTATACTTATTACTCTTATTATTATCAATCTAACTCATACTGTTAACCATATTATGCAGATATGATCGATAGAACGACAATTACTATACTCATTACCCTTATTATTATCAATCTAACTCATATTATTAGCCATATTGTGCTTATATGATCGATAGAACGACAATTACTATACTTATTACTCTTATTATTATCAATCTAACGCATATTATTAGCCATATTATGCTTATATGATCGATAGAACGACAAATACTATACTTATTACTCTTATTATTATCAATCTAACTCATATTATTAACCATATTATGCAGATATGATCGATAGAACGACAATTACTATACTTATTACTCTTATTATTATCATTCTAACTCATATTATTAACCATATTATGCTTATATGATCGATAGAACGACAGTTACTGTACTTATTACTCTTATTATTATCAATCTAACTCGTATTATTAGCCATATTATGGTTAAATGATCGATAGAACGACAATTACTATACTTATTACTCTTATTATTATCAATCTAACTCGGATTATTAGCCATATTATGCTTATATGATCGATAGAACGACAAATACTATACTTACTACTAATATTATTATCAATCTAACTCATATTATTAGCCATATTATGCTTATATGATCGATAGAACGACAATTACTATACTCACTACTCTTAGTATTTTCAATCTAACTCATATTATTAGCCATATTATTATTATATGATCGATAGAACGAGAATTACTCTACTCACTACTCTTAGTATTATCAATCTAACTCATATTATTAGCCATATTATGCTTATATTATCGATAGAACGACTATTACTATACTTATTACTCTTATTATTATCAATCTAACTCATATTATTAGCCATATTATGGTTAAATGATCGATAGAACGACAATTACTATACTTATTACTCTTATTATTATCAATCTAACTCGTATTATTAGCCATATTATGCTTATATGATCGATAGAACGACAAATACTATACTTACTACTCTTATTATTATCAATCTAACTCATATTATTAGCCATATTATGCTTATATGATCGATAGAACGACAATTGCTATACTTATTACTCTTATTATTATCAATCTAACTCATATTATTAGCCATATTATGGTTAAATGATCGATAGAACGACAATTACTATACTTATTACTCTTATTATTATCAATCTAACTCGTATTATTAGCCATACTATGCTTATATGATCGATAGAACGACAAATACTATACTTACTACTCTTATTATTATCAATCTAACTCATATTATTAGCCATATTATGCTTATATGATCGATAGAACGACAATTACTATACTCACTACTCTTAGTATTTTCAATCTAACTCATATTATTAGCCATATTATTATTATATGATCGATAGAACGAGAATTACTCTACTCACTACTCTTAGTATTATCAATCTAACTCATATTATTAGCCATATTATGCTTATATTATCGATAGAACGACAATTACTATACTTATTACTGTTATTATTATAAATCTTACTCATATTATTAGCCATATTATGCTTAAATGACCGATAGAACGACAATTACTATACTTATTACTCTTATTATTATCAATCCAACTCATATTATTAGCCATATTATGCTTAAATGATCGATAGAACGACAATTACTATACTTATTACTGTTATTATTATGAATCCAACTCATAATATTAACCATATTATGCAGATATGATCGATAGAACTACAATTACTATACTCATTACTCTTATTATTATCTATCTAACTCATATTATTAGCCATATTATGCTTATATGATCGATAGAATGAGAATTACTATACTCACTACTCTTAGTATTATCAATCTAACGCATATTATTAGCCATATTATGCTTATATTATCGATAGAACGACAAATACTATACTTATTACTCTTATTATTATCAATCTAACTCATATTATTAGCCATATTATGGTTAAATGATCGATAGAACGACAATTACTATACTTATTACTCTTATTATTATCAATCTAACTCGTATTATTAGCCATATTATGCTTATATGATCGATAGAACGACAATTAATATACTCACTACTCTTAGTATTATCAATCTAACTGATATTATTAGCCATATTATGATTATATGATCGATAGAACGAGAATTACTATACTCACTTCTCTTAGTATTATCAATCTAACTCATATTATTAGCCATATTATGCTTATATTATCGATAGAACGACAATTACTATACGTATTACTGTTATTATTATCAATCTGACTCATATTATTAGCCATATTATGCTTAAATGACCGATAGAACGACAATTACTATACTTATTACTCTTATTATTATCAATCTAACTCATATTATTAGCCATATTGTGCTTATATGAGCGATAGAACGACAATTACTATATTTATTGCACTCACTATTATCAATCTAACTCACATTATTAGCCATATTATGCTTATATGATCGATAGTACGACAATTACTATACTCATTACTCTTATTATTATCAATCTAACTCATGCTATTAGCCATATTATGGTTATATGATCGATATAACGACAACTACTATACTTATTACTCTTATTATTATCAACCTAACTCATATTATTAGCCATATTATGCTTATATGATCGATAGAACGACAATTACTATACTTATTATTCTTATTTTTATCAACCCAACTCATATTATTCGCCATATTATGCTTAAATGATCGATAGAACGACAATTACTATACTTATTACTCTTATTATTATGAATCTTACTCATATTATTAGCCATATTATGCTTATATGATCGATAGAACTACAATTACTATACTCATTACTCTTATTATTATCAATCCAACTCATATTATTACCCATATTATGCTGATATGATCGATAGAACGACATTCACTATACTTATTACACTCACTATTATCAATCTAACTCATATTATTAACCATATTATGCTTATATGATCGATAGAACGACAGTTACTATACTTATTACTCTTATTATTATCAATCTAACTCGTATTATTAGCCATATTATGCTTAAATGATCGATAGAACGACAATTACTATACTTATTACTGTTATTATTATGAATCCAACTCATAATATTAACCATATTATGCAGATATGATCGATAGAACTACAATTACTATACTCATTACTCTTATTATTATCTATCTAACTCATATTATTAGCCATATTATGCTTATATGATCGATAGAATGAGAATTACTATACTCACTACTCTTAGTATTATCAATCTAACGCATATTATTAGCCATATTATGCTTATATTATCGATAGAACGACAAATACTATACTTATTACTCTTATTATTATCAATCTAACTCATATTATTAGCCATATTATGGTTAAATGATCGATAGAACGACAATTACTATACTTATTACTCTTATTATTATCAATCTAACTCGTATTATTAGCCATATTATGCTTATATGATCGATAGAACGACAATTACTGTACTCACTACTCTTAGTATTATCAATCTAACTCATATTATTAGCCATATTATGCTTATATTATCGATAAAACGACAATTACTGTACTTATTACTGCTATTATTATCAATCTAACTCATATTATTAGCCATATTATGCTTATATGATCGATGGAATGAGAATTACTGTACTCACTACTCTTAGTATTATCACTCTAACTCATATTATTAGCCATATTATGCTTATATGATCGATAGAACGACAATTACTATACTTATTAATCTTATTATTATCAATCTAACTCGTATTATTAGCCATATTATGCTTATATTATCGATAGAACGACAATTACTATACTTATTACTGTTATTATTATAAATCTTACTCATATTATTAGCCATATTATGCTTAAATGACCGATAGAACGACAATTACTATACTTATTACTCTTATTATTATCAATCTAACTCATATTATTAGCCATATTATGCTTATATGATCGATAGAACGACAAATACTATACTTATTACTCTTATTATTATCAATCTAACTCATATTATTAACCATATTATGCAGATATGATCGATAGAACGACAATTACTATACTTATTACTCTTATTATTATCATTCTAACTCATATTATTAACCATATTATGCTTATATGATCGATAGAACGACAGTTACTATACATATTACTCTTATTATTATCAATCTAACTCGTATTATTAGCCATATTATGCTTAAATGATCGATAGAACGACAATTACTATACTTATTACTGTTATTATTATGAATCCAACTCATAATATTAACCACATTATGCAGATATGATCGATAGAACTACAATTACTATACTCATTACTCTTATTATTATCTATCTAACTCATATTATTAGCCATATTATGCTTATATGATCGATAGAATGAGAATTACTATACTCACTACTCTTAGTATTATCAATCTAACGCATATTATTAGCCATATTATGCTTATATTATCGATAGAACGACAAATACTATACTTATTACTCTTATTATTATCAATCTAACTCATATTATTAGCCATATTATGGTTAAATGATCGATAGAACGACAATTACTATACTTATTACTCTTATTATTATCAATCTAACTCGTATTATTAGCCATATTATGCTTATATGATCGATAGAACGACAATTACTGTACTCACTACTCTTAGTATTATCAATCTAACTCATATTATTAGCCATATTATGCTTATATTATCGATAGAACGACAATTACTGTACTTATTACTGCTATTATTATCAATCTAACTCATATTATTAGCCATATTATGCTTATATGATCGATGGAATGAGAATTAATGTACTCACTACTCTTAGTATTATCACTCTAACTCATATTATTAGCCATATTATGCTTATATGATCGATAGAACGACAATTACTATACTTATTACTCTTATTATTATGAATCTAACTCATGTTATTAGCCATATTGTGCTAATATGAGCGATAGAACGACAATTACTATATTTATTACACTCACTATTATCAATCTAACTCATATTATTAACCATATTATGCAGATATGATCGATAGAACGACAATTACTATACTCATTACTCTTATTATTATCAATCCAACTCATGCTATTAGCCATATTATGGTTATATGGTCGATATAACGACAATTACTATACTTATTACTCTTATTATTATCAATCTAACTCATACTGTTAACCATATTATGCAGATATGATCGATAGAACGACAATTACTATACTCATTACCCTTATTATTATCAATCTAACTCATATTATTAGCCATATTGTGCTTATATGATCGATAGAACGACAATTACTATACTTATTACTCTTATTATTATCAATCTAACGCATATTATTAGCCATATTATGCTTATATGATCGATAGAACGACAAATACTATACTTATTACTCTTATTATTATCAATCTAACTCATATTATTAACCATATTATGCAGATATGATCGATAGAACGACAATTACTATACTTATTACTCTTATTATTATCATTCTAACTCATATTATTAACCATATTATGCTTATATGATCGATAGAACGACAGTTACTGTACTTATTACTCTTATTATTATCAATCTAACTCGTATTATTAGCCATATTATGGTTAAATGATCGATAGAACGACAATTACTATACTTATTACTCTTATTATTATCAATCTAACTCGGATTATTAGCCATATTATGCTTATATGATCGATAGAACGACAAATACTATACTTACTACTAATATTATTATCAATCTAACTCATATTATTAGCCATATTATGCTTATATGATCGATAGAACGACAATTACTATACTCACTACTCTTAGTATTTTCAATCTAACTCATATTATTAGCCATATTATTATTATATGATCGATAGAACGAGAATTACTCTACTCACTACTCTTAGTATTATCAATCTAACTCATATTATTAGCCATATTATGCTTATATTATCGATAGAACGACTATTACTATACTTATTACTCTTATTATTATCAATCTAACTCATATTATTAGCCATATTATGGTTAAATGATCGATAGAACGACAATTACTATACTTATTACTCTTATTATTATCAATCTAACTCGTATTATTAGCCATATTATGCTTATATGATCGATAGAACGACAAATACTATACTTACTACTCTTATTATTATCAATCTAACTCATATTATTAGCCATATTATGCTTATATGATCGATAGAACGACAATTGCTATACTTATTACTCTTATTATTATCAATCTAACTCATATTATTAGCCATATTATGGTTAAATGATCGATAGAACGACAATTACTATACTTATTACTCTTATTATTATCAATCTAACTCGTATTATTAGCCATATTATGCTTACATGATCGATAGAACGACAATTACTGTACTCACTACTCTTAGTATTATCAATCTAACTCATATTATTAGCCATATTATGCTTATATTATCGATAAAACGACAATTACTGTACTTATTACTGCTATTATTATCAATCTAACTCATATTATTAGCCATATTATGCTTATATGATCGATGGAATGAGAATTACTGTACTCACTACTCTTAGTATTATCACTCTAACTCATATTATTAGCCATATTATGCTTATATGATCGATAGAACGACAATTACTATACTTATTACTGTTATTATTATAAATCTTACTCATATTATTAGCCATATTATGCTTAAATGACCGATAGAACGACAATTACTATACTTATTACTCTTATTATTATCAATCTAACTCATATTATTAGCCATATTATGCTTATATGATCGATAGAACGACAAATACTATACTTATTACTCTTATTATTATCAATCTAACTCATATTATTAACCATATTATGCAGATATGATCGATAGAACGACAATTACTATACTTATTACTCTTATTATTATCATTCTAACTCATATTATTAACCATATTATGCTTATATGATCGATAGAACGGCAGTTACTATACTTATTACTCTTATTATTATCAATCTAACTCGTATTATTAGCCATATTATGCTTAAATGATCGATAGAACGACAATTACTACACTTATTACTGTTATTATTATGAATCCAACTCATAATATTAACCATATTATGCAGATATGATCGATAGAACTACAATTACTATACTCATTACTCTTATTATTATCTATCTAACTCATATTATTAGCCATATTATGCTTATATGATCGATAGAATGAGAATTACTATACTCACTACTCTTAGTATTATCAATCTAACGCATATTATTAGCCATATTATGCTTATATTATCGATAGAACGACAAATACTATACTTATTACTCTTATTATTATCAATCTAACTCATATTATTAGCCATATTATGGTTAAATGATCGATAGAACGACAATTACTATACTTATTACTCTTATTATTATCAATCTAACTCGTATTATTAGCCATATTATGCTTACATGATCGATAGAACGACAATTACTGTACTCACTACTCTTAGTATTATCAATCTAACTCATATTATTAGCCATATTATGCTTATATTATCGATAAAACGACAATTACTGTACTTATTACTGCTATTATTATCAATCTAACTCATATTATTAGCCATATTATGCTTATATGATCGATGGAATGAGAATTACTGTACTCACTACTCTTAGTATTATCACTCTAACTCATATTATTAGCCATATTATGCTTATATGATCGATAGAACGACAATTACTATACTTATTACTGTTATTATTATAAATCTTACTCATATTATTAGCCATATTATGCTTAAATGACCGATAGAACGACAATTACTATACTTATTACTCTTATTATTATCAATCTAACTCATATTATTAGCCATATTATGCTTATATGATCGATAGAACGACAAATACTATACTTATTACTCTTATTATTATCAATCTAACTCATATTATTAACCATATTATGCAGATATGATCGATAGAACGACAATTACTATACTTATTACTCTTATTATTATCATTCTAACTCATATTATTAACCATATTATGCTTATATGATCGATAGAACGACAGTTACTATACATATTACTCTTATTATTATCAATCTAACTCGTATTATTAGCCATATTATGCTTAAATGATCGATAGAACGACAATTACTATACCTATTACTGTTATTATTATGAATCCAACTCATAATATTAACCATATTATGCAGATATGATCGATAGAACTACAATTACTATACTCATTACTCTTATTATTATCTATCTAACTCATATTATTAGCCATATTATGGTTAAATGATCGATAGAACGACAATTACTATACTTATTACTCTTATTATTATCAATCTAACTCGTATTATTAGCCATATTATGCTTATATGATCGATAGAACGACAATTACTGTACTCACTACTCTTAGTATTATCAATCTAACTCATATTATTAGCCATATTATGCTTATATTATCGATAGAACGACAATTACTGTACTTATTACTGCTATTATTATCAATCTAACTCATATTATTAGCCATATTATGCTTATATGATCGATGGAATGAGAATTACTGTACTCACTACCGTTAGTATTATCACTCTAACTCATATTATTAGCCATATTATGCTTATATGATCGATAGAACGACAATTACTATACTTATTACTCTTATTATTATGAATCTAACTCATGTTATTAGCCATATTGTGCTAATATGAGCGATAGAACGACAATTACTATATTTATTACACTCACTATTATCAATCTAACTCATATTATTAACCATATTATGCAGATATGATCGATAGAACGACAATTACTATACTTATTACTCTTATTATTATGAATCTTACTCATATTATTAGCCATATTATGCTTATATGATCGATAGAACTACAATTACTATACTCATTACTCTTATTATTATCAATCCAACTCATATTATTACCCATATTATGCTGATATGATCGATAGAACGACATTCACTATACTTATTACACTCACTATTATCAATCTAACTCATATTATTAACCATATTATGCAGATATGATCGATAGAACGACAATTACTATACTTATTACTCTTATTATTATCATTCTAACTCATATTATTAACCATATTATGCTTATATGATCGATAGAACGACAGTTACTATACTTATTATTCTTAGTTTTATCAACCCAACTCATATTATTCGCCATATTATGCTGAAATGACCGATAGAACGACAATTACTATACTTATTACTCTTATTGTTATCAATGTAACTCATATTATTAGCCATATTATGCTTAAATGATCGATAGAACGACAACTGCTATACTTATTACTGTTATTATTATGAATCTAACTCATATTATTAACCATATTATGCAGATATGATCGATAGAACTACAATTACTATACTTATTACTCTTATTATTATCAATCCAACTCATATTATTAGCCATGTTATGCTTATATGATCGATAGAACGAGAATTACTATACTCACTACCCTTAGTATTATCAATCTAACTCATATTATTAGCCATATTATGCTTATATTATCGATAGAACGACAATTACTATACTTATTACTCTTATTATTATCAATCTAACTAATATTATTAGCCATATTATGGTTAAATGATCGATAGAACGACAATTACTATACTTATTACTCTTATTATTATCAATCTAACTCGTATTATTAGCCATATTATGCTTATATGATCGATAGAACGACAAATACTATACTTACTACTCTTATTATTATCAATCTAACTCATATTATTAGCCATATTATGCTTATATGATCGATAGAACGACAATTAATATACTCACTACTCTTAGTGTTATCAATCTAACTCATATTATTAGCCATATTATGATTATATGATCGATAGAACGAGAATTACTATACTCACTTCTCTTAGTATTATCAATCTAACTCATATTATTAGCCATATTATGCTTATATTATCGATAGAACGACAATTACTATACGTATTACTGTTATTATTATCAATCTGACTCATATTATTAGCCATATTATGCTTAAATGACCGATAGAACGACAATTACTATACTTATTACACTTATTATTATCAATCTAACTCATATTATTAGCCATATTATGCTTATATGATCGATAGAACGACAATTACTATACTTATTACTCTTATTATTATCAATCTAACTCATATTATTAGCCATATTGTGCTTATATGAGCGATAGAACGACAATTACTATATTTATTGCACTCACTATTATCAATCTAACTCACATTATTAGCCATATTATGCTTATATGATCGATAGTACGACAATTACTATACTCATTACTCTTATTATTATCAATCTAACTCATGCTATTAGCCATATTATGGTTATATGATCGATATAACGACAACTACTATACTTATTACTCTTATTATTATCAACCTAACTCATATTATTAGCCATATTATGCTTATATGATCGATAGAACGACAATTACTATACTTATTATTCTTATTTTTATCAACCCAACTCATATTATTCGCCATATTATGCTTAAATGATCGATAGAACGACAATTACTATACTTATTACTCTTATTATTATGAATCTTACTCATATTATTAGCCATATTATGCTTATATGATCGATAGAACTACAATTACTATACTCATTACTCTTATTATTATCGATCCAACTCATATTATTACCCATATTATGCAGATATGATCGATAGAACGACATTCACTATACTTATTACACTCACTATTATCAATCTAACTCATATTATTAACCATATTATGCAGATATGATCGATAGAACGACAATTACTATACTTATTACTCTTATTATTATCATTCTAACTCATATTATTAACCATATTATGCTTATATGATCGATAGAACGACAAATACCATACTTACTACTCTTATTATTATCAATCTAACTCATATTATTAGCCATATTATGATTATATGATCGATAGAACGAGAATTACTATACTCACTTCTCTTAGTATTATCAATCTAACTCATATTATTAGCCATATTATGCTTATATTATCGATAGAACGACAATTACTATACGTATTACTGTTATTATTATCAATCTGACTCATATTATTAGCCATATTATGCTTAAATGACCGATAGAACGACAATTACTATACTTATTACACTTATTATTATCAATCTAACTCATATTATTAGCCATATTATGCTTATATGATCGATAGAACGACAATTACTATACTTATTACTCTTATTATTATCTATCTAACTCATATTATTAGCCATATTATGCTTATATGATCGATAGAATGAGAATTACTATACTCACTACTCTTAGTATTATCAATCTAACGCATATTATTAGCCATATTATGCTTATATTATCGATAGAACGACAAATACTATACTTATTACTCTTATTATTATCAATCTAACTCATATTATTAGCCATATTATGGTTAAATGATCGATAGAACGACAATTACTATACTTATTACTCTTATTATTATCAATCTAACTCGTATTATTAGCCATATTATGCTTATATGATCGATAGAACGACAATTACTGTACTCACTACTCTTAGTATTATCAATCTAACTCATATTATTAGCCATATTATGCTTATATTATCGATAGAACGACAATTACTGTACTTATTACTGCTATTATTATCAATCTAACTCATATTATTAGCCATATTATGCTTATATGATCGATGGAATGAGAATTACTGTACTCACTACCGTTAGTATTATCACTCTAACTCATATTATTAGCCATATTATGCTTATATGATCGATAGAACGACAATTACTATACTTATTACTCTTATTATTATGAATCTAACTCATGTTATTAGCCATATTGTGCTAATATGAGCGATAGAACGACAATTACTATATTTATTACACTCACTATTATCAATCTAACTCATATTATTAACCATATTATGCAGATATGATCGATAGAACGACAATTACTATACTTATTACTCTTATTATTATGAATCTTACTCATATTATTAGCCATATTATGCTTATATGATCGATAGAACTACAATTACTATACTCATTACTCTTATTATTATCAATCCAACTCATATTATTACCCATATTATGCTGATATGATCGATAGAACGACATTCACTATACTTATTACACTCACTATTATCAATCTAACTCATATTATTAACCATATTATGCAGATATGATCGATAGAACGACAATTACTATACTTATTACTCTTATTATTATCATTCTAACTCATATTATTAACCATATTATGCTTATATGATCGATAGAACGACAGTTACTATACTTATTATTCTTAGTTTTATCAACCCAACTCATATTATTCGCCATATTATGCTGAAATGACCGATAGAACGACAATTACTATACTTATTACTCTTATTGTTATCAATGTAACTCATATTATTAGCCATATTATGCTTAAATGATCGATAGAACGACAACTGCTATACTTATTACTGTTATTATTATGAATCTAACTCATATTATTAACCATATTATGCAGATATGATCGATAGAACTACAATTACTATACTTATTACTCTTATTATTATCAATCCAACTCATATTATTAGCCATGTTATGCTTATATGATCGATAGAACGAGAATTACTATACTCACTACCCTTAGTATTATCAATCTAACTCATATTATTAGCCATATTATGCTTATATTATCGATAGAACGACAATTACTATACTTATTACTCTTATTATTATCAATCTAACTAATATTATTAGCCATATTATGGTTAAATGATCGATAGAACGACAATTACTATACTTATTACTCTTATTATTATCAATCTAACTCGTATTATTAGCCATATTATGCTTATATGATCGATAGAACGACAAATACTATACTTACTACTCTTATTATTATCAATCTAACTCATATTATTAGCCATATTATGCTTATATGATCGATAGAACGACAATTAATATACTCACTACTCTTAGTATTATCAATCTAACTCATATTATAAGCCATATTATGATTATATGATCGATAGAACGAGAATTACTATACTCACTTCTCTTAGTATTATCAATCTAACTCATATTATTAGCCATATTATGCTTATATTATCGATAGAACGACAATTACTATACGTATTACTGTTATTATTATCAATCTGACTCATATTATTAGCCATATTATGCTTAAATGACCGATAGAACGACAATTACTATACTTATTACACTTATTATTATCAATCTAACTCATATTATTAGCCATATTATGCTTATATGATCGATAGAACGACAATTACTATACTTATTACTCTTATTATTATCAATCTAACTCATATTATTAGCCATATTGTGCTTATATGAGCGATAGAACGACAATTACTATATTTATTGCACTCACTATTATCAATCTAACTCACATTATTAGCCATATTATGCTTATATGATCGATAGTACGACAATTACTATACTCATTACTCTTATTATTATCAATCTAACTCATGCTATTAGCCATATTATGGTTATATGATCGATATAACGACAACTACTATACTTATTACTCTTATTATTATCAACCTAACTCATATTATTAGCCATATTATGCTTATATGATCGATAGAACGACAATTACTATACTTATTATTCTTATTTTTATCAACCCAACTCATATTATTCGCCATATTATGCTTAAATGATCGATAGAACGACAATTACTATACTTATTACTCTTATTATTATGAATGTTACTCATATTATTAGCCATATTATGCTTATATGATCGATAGAACTACAATTACTATACTCATTACTCTTATTATTATCAATCCAACTCATATTATTACCCATATTATGCTGATATGATCGATAGAACGACATTCACTATACTTATTACACTCACTATTATCAATCTAACTCATATTATTAACCATATTATGCAGATATGATCGATAGAACGACAATTACTATACTTATTACTCTTATTATTATCATTCTAACTCATATTATTAACCATATTATGCTTATATGATCGATAGAACGACAAATACTATACTTACTACTCTTATTATTATCAATCTAACTCATATTATTAGCCATATTATGCTTATATGATCGATAGAACGACAATTAATATACTCACTACTCTTAGTATTATCAATCTAACTCATATTATTAGCCATATTATGATTATATGATCGATAGAACGAGAATTACTATACTCACTTCTCTTAGTATTATCAATCTAACTCATATTATTAGCCATATTGTGCTTATATGAGCGATAGAACGACAATTACTATATTTATTGCACTCACTATTATCAATCTAACTCATATTATTAGCCATATTGTGCTTATATGATCGATAGAACGACAATTACTATACTTATTACTCTTATTATTATAAATCTAACTCATATTATTAGCCATATTATGCTTATATGATCGATAGAACGACAATTACTATACTTATTACTCTTATTATTAAGAATCTAACTCATATTATTAGCCATATTATGCTTATATTATCGATAGAACGACAATTACTATACTTATTACTGTTATTATTATCAATCTAACTCATATTATTAGCCATATTATGCTTATATGATCGATAGAATGAGAATTACTATACTCACTACTCTTAGTATTATCACTCTAACTCATATTATTAGCCTTATTATGCTTATATGATCGATAGAACGACAATTACTGTACTTATTACTCTTATTATTATCAATCTAACTCATATCATTAGCCATATTATGCTTATATGATCGATAGAACGAGAATTACTATACTCACTACTCTTAGTATTATCAATCTAACTCATATTATTAGCCATATTATGGTTATATTATCGATAGAACGACAATTACCATACTTATTACTGTTATTATTATGAATCTAACTCATATTATTAACCATATTATGCAGATATGATCGATAGAACGAGAATTACTATACTCACTACTCTTAGTATTATCAATCTAACTCATATTATTAGCCATATTATGGTTATATTATCGATAGAACAACAATTACTATACTTATTACTGTTATTATTATGAATCTAACTCATATTATTAACCATATTATGCAGATATGATCGATAGGAGTACAATTACTATACTCATTACTCTTATTATTATCTATCTAACTCATATTATTAGCCATATTATGCTTATATGATCGATAGAACTACAATTACTATACTTATTACTCTTATTATTATCAATCCAACTCATATTATTAGCCATATTATGCTTATATGATCGATAGAACGAGAATTACTATACTCACTACCCTTAGTATTATCAATCTAACTCATATTATTAGCCATATTATGCTTATATTATCGATAGAACGACTATTACTATACTTATTACTCTTATTATTATCAATCTAACTCATATTATTAGCCATATTATGGTTAAATGATCGATAGAACGACAATTACTATACTTATTACTCTTATTATTATCAATCTAACTCGTATTATTAGCCATATTATGCTTATATGATCGATAGAACGACAAATACTATACTTACTACTCTTATTATTATCAATCTAACTCATATTATTAGCCATATTATGCTTATATGATCGATAGAACGACAATTGCTATACTTATTACTCTTATTATTATCAATCTAACTCATATTATTAGCCATATTATGGTTAAATGATCGATAGAACGACAATTACTATACTTATTACTCTTATTATTATCAATCTAACTCGGATTATTAGCCATATTATGCTTATATGATCGATAGAACGACAAATACTATACTTACTACTAATATTATTATCAATCTAACTCATATTATTAGCCATATTATGCTTATATGATCGATAGAACGACAATTACTATACTCACTACTCTTAGTATTTTCAATCTAACTCATATTATTAGCCATATTATTATTATATGATCGATAGAACGAGAATTACTCTACTCACTACTCTTAGTATTATCAATCTAACTCATATTATTAGCCATATTATGCTTATATTATCGATAGAACGACTATTACTATACTTATTACTCTTATTATTATCAATCTAACTCATATTATTAGCCATATTATGGTTAAATGATCGATAGAACGACAATTACTATACTTATTACTCTTATTATTATCAATCTAACTCGTATTATTAGCCATATTATGCTTATATGATCGATAGAACGACAAATACTATACTTACTACTCTTATTATTATCAATCTAACTCATATTATTAGCCATATTATGCTTATATGATCGATAGAACGACAATTGCTATACTTATTACTCTTATTATTATCAATCTAACTCATATTATTAGCCATATTATGGTTAAATGATCGATAGAACGACAATTACTATACTTATTACTCTTATTATTATCAATCTAACTCGTATTATTAGCCATATTATGCTTATATGATCGATAGAACGACAAATACTATACTTACTACTCTTATTATTATCAATCTAACTCATATTATTAGCCATATAATGCTTATATGATCGATAGAACGACAATTACTATACTCACTACTCTTAGTATTTTCAATCTAACTCATATTATTAGCCATATTATTATTATATGATCGATAGAACGAGAATTACTCTACCCACTACTCTTAGTATTATCAATCTAACTCATATTATTAGCCATATTATGCTTATATTATCGATAGAACGACAATTACTATACTTATTACTGTTATTATTATAAATCTTACTCATATTATTAGCCATATTATGCTTAAATGACCGATAGAACGACAATTACTATACTTATTACTCTTATTATTATCAATCTAACTCATATTATTAGCCATATTATGCTTATATGATCGATAGAACGACAAATACTATACTTATTACTCTTATTATTATCAATCTAACTCATATTATTAACCATATTATGCAGATATGATCGATAGAACGACAATTACTATACTTATTACTCTTATTATTATCATTCTAACTCATATTATTAACCATATTATGCTTATATGATCGATAGAACGGCAGTTACTATACTTATTACTCTTATTATTATCAATCTAACTCGTATTATTAGCCATATTATGCTTAAATGATCGATAGAACGACAATTACTATACTTATTACTGTTATTATTATGAATCCAACTCATAATATTAACCATATTATGCAGATATGATCGATAGAACTACAATTACTATACTCATTACTCTTATTATTATCTATCTAACTCATATTATTAGCCATATTATGCTTATATGATCGATGGAATGAGAATTACTGTACTCACTACTCTTAGTATTATCACTCTAACTCATATTATTAGCCATATTATGCTTATATGATCGATAGAACGACAATTACTATACTTATTACTGTTATTATTATAAATCTTACTCATATTATTAGCCATATTATGCTTAAATGACCGATAGAACGACAATTACTATACTTATTACTCTTATTATTATCAATCTAACTCATATTATTAGCCATATTATGCTTATATGATCGATAGAACGACAAATACTATACTTATTACTCTTATTATTATCAATCTAACTCATATTATTAACCATATTATGCAGATATGATCGATAGAACGACAATTACTATACTTATTACTCTTATTATTATCATTCTAACTCATATTATTAACCATATTATGCTTATATGATCGATAGAACGACAGTTACTATACATATTACTCTTATTATTATCAATCTAACTCGTATTATTAGCCATATTATGCTTAAATGATCGATAGAACGACAATTACTATACTTATTACTGTTATTATTATGAATCCAACTCATAATATTAACCATATTATGCAGATATGATCGATAGAACTACAATTACTATACTCATTACTCTTATTATTATCTATCTAACTCATATTATTAGCCATATTATGCTTATATGATCGATAGAATGAGAATTACTATACTCACTACTCTTAGTATTATCAATCTAACGCATATTATTAGCCATATTATGCTTATATTATCGATAGAACGACAAATACTATACTTATTACTCTTATTATTATCAATCTAACTCATATTATTAGCCATATTATGGTTAAATGATCGATAGAACGACAATTACTATACTTATTACTCTTATTATTATCAATCGAACTCGTATTATTAGCCATATTATGCTTATATGATCGATAGAACGACAATTACTGTACTCACTACTCTTAGTATTATCAATCTAACTCATATTATTAGCCATATTATGCTTATATTATCGATAGAACGACAATTACTATACTTATTACTGTTATTATTATAAATCGTACTCATATTATTAGCCATATTATGCTTAAATGACCGATAGAACGACAATTACTATACTTATTACTCTTATTATTATCAATCTAACTCATATTATTAGCCATATTATGCTTATATGATCGATAGAACGACAAATACTATACTTATTACTCTTATTATTATCAATCCAACTCATATTATTAACCATATTATGCAGATATGATCGATAGAACGACAATTACTATACTTATTACTCTTATTATTATCATTCTAACTCATATTATTAACCATATTATGCTTATATGATCGATAGAACGGCAGTTACTATACTTATCACTCTTATTATTATCAATCTAACTCGTATTATTAGCCATATTATGCTTAAATGATCGATAGAACGACAATTACTATACTTATTACTGTTATTATTATGAATCCAACTCATAATATTAACCATATTATGCAGATATGATCGATAGAACTACAATTACTATACTCATTACTCTTATTATTATCTATCTAACTCATATTATTAGCCATATTATGCTTATATGATCGATGGAATGAGAATTACTGTACTCACTACTCTTAGTATTATCACTCTAACTCATATTATTAGCCATATTATGCTTATATGATCGATAGAACGACAATTACTATACTTATTACTGTTATTATTATAAATCTTACTCATATTATTAGCCATATTATGCTTAAATGACCGATAGAACGACAATTACTATACTTATTACTCTTATTATTATCAATCTAACTCATATTATTAGCCATATTATGCTTATATGATCGATAGAACGACAAATACTATACTTATTACTCTTATTATTATCAATCTAACTCATATTATTAACCATATTATGCAGATATGATCGATAGAACGACAATTACTATACTTATTACTCTTATTATTATCATTCTAACTCATATTATTAACCATATTATGCTTATATGATCGATAGAACGACAGTTACTATACATATTACTCTTATTATTATCAATCTAACTCGTATTATTAGCCATATTATGCTTAAATGATCGATAGAACGACAATTACTATACTTATTACTGTTATTATTATGAATCCAACTCATAATATTAACCATATTATGCAGATATGATCGATAGAACTACAATTACTATACTCATTACTCTTATTATTATCTATCTAACTCATATTATTAGCCATATTATGCTTATATGATCGATAGAATGAGAATTACTATACTCACTACTCTTAGTATTATCAATCTAACGCATATTATTAGCCATATTATGCTTATATTATCGATAGAACGACAAATACTATACTTATTACTCTTATTATTATCAATCTAACTCATATTATTAGCCATATTATGGTTAAATGATCGATAGAACGACAATTACTATACTTATTACTCTTATTATTATCAATCTAACTCGTATTATTAGCCATATTATGCTTATATGATCGATAGAACGACAATTACTGTACTCACTACTCTTAGTATTATCAATCTAACTCATATTATTAGCCATATTATGCTTATATTATCGATAGAACGACAATTACTGTACTTATTACTGCTATTATTATCAATCTAACTCATATTATTAGCCATATTATGCTTATATGATCGATGGAATGAGAATTACTGTACTCACTACCGTTAGTATTATCACTCTAACTCATATTATTAGCCATATTATGCTTATATGATCGATAGAACGACAATTACTATACTTATTACTCTTATTATTATGAATCTAACTCATGTTATTAGCCATATTGTGCTAATATGAGCGATAGAACGACAATTACTATATTTATTACACTCACTATTATCAATCTAACTCATATTATTAACCATATTATGCAGATATGATCGATAGAACGACAATTACTATACTCATTACTCTTATTATTATCAATCCCACTCATGCTATTAGCCATATTATGGTTATATGGTCGATATAACGACAATTACTATACTTATTACTCTTATTATTATCAATCTAACTCATACTGTTAACCATATTATGCAGATATGATCGATAGAACGACAATTACTATACTCATTACCCTTATTATTATCAATCTAACTCATATTATTAGCCATATTGTGCTTATATGATCGATAGAACGACAATTACTATACTTATTACTCTTATTATTATCAATCTAACGCATATTATTAGCCATATTATGCTTATATGATCGATAGAACGACAAATACTATACTTATTACTCTTATTATTATCAATCTAACTCATATTATTAACCATATTATGCAGATATGATCGATAGAACGACAATTACTATACTTATTACTCTTATTATTATCATTCTAACTCATATTATTAACCATATTATGCTTATATGATCGATAGAACGACAGCTACTGTACTTATTACTCTTATTATTATCAACCTAACTCGTATTATTAGCCATATTATGCTTAAATGATCGATAGAACGACAATTACTATACTTATTACTGTTATTATTATGAATCCAACTCATAATATTAACCATATTATGCAGATATGATCGATAGAACTACAATTACTATACTCATTACTCTTATTATTATCTATCTAACTCATATTATTAGCCGTATTATGCTTATATGATCGATAGAATGAGAATTACTATACTCACTACTCTTAGTATTATCAATCTAACGCATATTATTAGCCATATTATGCTTATATTATCGATAGAACGACAAATACTATACTTATTACTCTTATTATTATCAATCTAACTCATATTATTAGCCATATTATGGTTAAATGATCGATAGAACGACAATTACTATACTTATTACTCTTATTATTATCAATCTAACTCGTATTATTAGCCATATTATGCTTATATGATCGATAGAGCGACAATTACTGTACTCACTACTCTTAGTATTATCAATCTAACTCATATTATTAGCCATATTATGCTTATATTATCGATAGAACGACAATTACTGTACTTATTACTGCTATTATTATCAATCTAACTCATATTATTAGCCATATTATGCTTATATGATCGATGGAATGAGAATTACTGTACTCACTACTCTTAGTATTATCACTCTAACTCATATTATTAGCCATATTATGCTTATATGATCGATAGAACGACAATTACTATACTTATTACTCTTATTATTATGAATCTAACTCATGTTATTAGCCATATTGTGCTAATATGAACGATAGAACGACAATTACTATATTTATTACACTCACTATTATCAATCTAACTCATATTATTAACCATATTATGCAGATATGATCGATATAACGACAATTACTATACTTATTACTCTTATTATTATCAATCTAACTCATACTGTTAACCATATTATGCAGATATGATCGATAGAACGACAATTACTCTACTCATTACTCTTATTATTATCAATCTAACTCATATTATTAGCCATATTGTGCTTATATGATCGATAGAACGACAATTACTATACTTATTACTCTTATTATTATCAATCTAACTCGTATTATTAGCCATATTATGCTTATATGATCGATAGAACGACAAATACTATACTTATTACTCTTATTATTATCAATCTAACTCATATTATTAACCATATTATGCTAATATGATCGACAGAACGACAATTACTATACTTATTACACTCACTATTATCAATCTAACTCATATTATTGACCATATTATGCAGATATGATCGATAGCACGACATCTACTATACTTATTACTCTTATTATTATCAACCTAACTCATATTATTAGCCATATTATGCTTATATGATCGATAGAACGACAATTACTATACTTATTATTCTTATTTTTATCAACCCAACTCATATTATTCGCCATATTATGCTTAAATGATCGATAGAACGACAATTACTATACTTATTACTCTTATTATTATGAATCTTACTCATATTATTAGCCATATTATGCTTATATGATCGATAGAACTACAATTACTATACTCATTACTCTTATTATTATCAATCCAGCTCATATTATTACCCATATTATGCTGATATGATCGATAGAACGACATTCACTATACTTATTACACTCACTATTATCAATCTAACTCATATTATTAACCATATTATGCAGATATGATCGATAGAACGACAATTACTATACTTATTACTCTTATTATTATCATTCTAACTCATATTATTAACCATATTATGCTTATATGATCGATAGAACAACAGTTACTATACTTATTATTCTTAGTTTTATCAACCCAACTCATATTATTCGCCATATTATGCTTAAATGACCGATAGAACGACAATTACTATACTTATTACTCTTATTATTATCAATTTAACTCATATTATTAGCCATATTATGCTTAAATGATCGATAGAACGACAATTACTATACTTGTTACTGTTATTATTATGAATCTAACGCATATTATTAACCATATTATGCAGATATGATCGATAGAACTACAATTACTATACTCATTACTCTTATTATTATCTATCTAACTCATATTATTAGCCATATTATGCTTATATGATCGATCGAATGAGAATTACTATACTCACTACTCTTAGTATTATCAATCTAACTCATATTATTAGCCATATTATGCTTATATGATCGATAGAACGACAATTACTATACTTATTACTCTTAGTATTATCAATCTAACTCATATTATTAGCCATATTATGCTTATATTATCGATAGAACGACAATTACTATACTTATTACTCTTATTATTATCAATCTAACTCATATTATTAGCCATATTATGGTTAAATGATCGATAGAACGACAATTACTATACTTATTACTCTTATTATTATGAATCTTACTCATATTATTAGCCATATTATGCTTATATGATCGATAGAACTACAATTACTATACTCATTACTCTTATTATTATCAATCCAACTCATATTATTACCCATATTATGCTGATATGATCGATAGAACGACATTCACTATACTTATTACACTCAATATTATCAATCTAACTCATATTATTAACCATATTATGCAGATATGATCGATAGAACGACAATTACTATACTTATTACTCTTATTATTATCATTCTAACTCATATTATTAACCATATTATGCTTATATGATCGATAGAACAACAGTTACTATACTTATTATTCTTAGTTTTATCAACCCAACTCATATTATTCGCCATATTATGCTTAAATGACCGATAGAACGACAATTACTATACTTATTACTCTTATTATTATCAATTTAACTCATATTATTAGCCATATTATGCTTAAATGATCGATAGAACGACAATTACTATACTTGTTACTGTTATTATTATGAATCTAACGCATATTATTAACCATATTATGCAGATATGATCGATAGAACTACAATTACTATACTCATTACTCTTATTATTATCTATCTAACTCATATTATTAGCCATATTATGCTTATATGATCGATCGAATGAGAATTACTATACTCACTACTCTTAGTATTATCAATCTAACTCATATTATTAGCCATATTATGCTTATATGATCGATAGAACGACAATTACTATACTTATTACTCTTAGTATTATCAATCTAACTCATATTATTAGCCATATTATGCTTATATTATCGATAGAACGACAATTACTATACTTATTACTCTTATTATTATCAATCTAACTCATATTATTAGCCATATTATGGTTATATGATCGATATAACGACAATTACTATACTTATTACTCTTATTATTATCAATCTAACTCGTATTATTAGCCATATTATGATTATATGATCGATAGAACGAGAATTACTATACTCACTACTCTTAGTATTATCAATCTAACTCATATTATTAGCCATATTATGCTTATATTATCGATAGAACGACAATTACTATACTTATTACTGTTATTATTATCAATCTGACTCATATTATTAGCCATATTATGCTTATATTATCGATAGAACGACAATTACTATACTTATTACTCTTATTATTATCAATCTAACTAATATTATTAGCCATATTATGGTTAAATGATCGATAGAACGACAATTACTATACTTATTACTCTTATTATTATCAATCTAACTCGTATTATTAGCCATATTATGCTTATATGATCGATAGAACGACAAATACTATACTTACTACTCTTATTATTATCAATCTAACTCATATTATTAGCCATATTGTGCTTATATGATCGATAGAACGACAATTACTATACTTATTACTCTTATTATTATCAATCTAACTCGTATTATTAGCCATATTATGCTTAAATGATCGATAGAACGACAATTACTATACTTATTACTGTTATTATTATGAATCCAACTCATAATATTAACCATATTATGCAGATATGATCGATAGAACTACAATTACTATACTCATTACTCTTATTATTATCTATCTAACTCATATTATTAGCCATATTATGCTTATATGATCGATAGAATGAGAATTACTATACTCACTACTCTTAGTATTATCAATCTAACGCATATTATTAGCCATATTATGCTTATATTATCGATAGAACGACAAATACTATACTTATTACTCTTATTATTATCAATCTAACTCATATTATTAGCCATATTATGGTTAAATGATCGATAGAACGACAATTACTATACTTATTACTCTTATTATTATCAATCTAACTCGTATTATTAGCCATATTATGCTTATATGATCGATAGAACGACAATTACTGTACTCACTACTCTTAGTATTATCAATCTAACTCATATTATTAGCCATATTATGCTTATATTATCGATAGAACGACAATTACTGTACTTATTACTGCTATTATTATCAATCTAACTCATATTATTAGCCATATTATGCTTATATGATCGATGGAATGAGAATTACTGTACTCACTACCGTTAGTATTATCACTCTAACTCATATTATTAGCCATATTATGCTTATATGATCGATAGAACGACAATTACTATACTTATTACTCTTATTATTATGAATCTAACTCATGTTATTAGCCATATTGTGCTAATATGAGCGATAGAACGACAATTACTATATTTATTACACTCACTATTATCAATCTAACTCATATTATTAACCATATTATGCAGATATGATCGATAGAACGACAATTACTATACTCATTACTCTTATTATTATCAATCCCACTCATGCTATTAGCCATATTATGGTTATATGGTCGATATAACGACAATTACTATACTTATTACTCTTATTATTATCAATCTAACTCATACTGTTAACCATATTATGCAGATATGATCGATAGAACGACAATTACTATACTCATTACCCTTATTATTATCAATCTAACTCATATTATTAGCCATATTGTGCTTATATGATCGATAGAACGACAATTACTATACTTATTACTCTTATTATTATCAATCTAACGCATATTATTAGCCATATTATGCTTATATGATCGATAGAACGACAAATACTATACTTATTACTCTTATTATTATCAATCTAACTCATATTATTAACCATATTATGCAGATATGATCGATAGAACGACAATTACTATACTTATTACTCTTATTATTATCATTCTAACTCATATTATTAACCATATTATGCTTATATGATCGATAGAACGACAGCTACTGTACTTATTACTCTTATTATTATCAATCTAACTCGTATTATTAGCCATATTATGCTTAAATGATCGATAGAACGACAATTACTATACTTATTACTGTTATTATTATGAATCCAACTCATAATATTAACCATATTATGCAGATATGATCGATAGAACTACAATTACTATACTCATTACTCTTATTATTATCTATCTAACTCATATTATTAGCCGTATTATGCTTATATGATCGATAGAATGAGAATTACTATACTCACTACTCTTAGTATTATCAATCTAACGCATATTATTAGCCATATTATGCTTATATTATCGATAGAACGACAAATACTATACTTATTACTCTTATTATTATCAATCTAACTCATATTATTAGCCATATTATGGTTAAATGATCGATAGAACGACAATTACTATACTTATTACTCTTATTATTATCAATCTAACTCGTATTATTAGCCATATTATGCTTATATGATCGATAGAGCGACAATTACTGTACTCACTACTCTTAGTATTATCAATCTAACTCATATTATTAGCCATATTATGCTTATATTATCGATAGAACGACAATTACTGTACTTATTACTGCTATTATTATCAATCTAACTCATATTATTAGCCATATTATGCTTATATGATCGATGGAATGAGAATTACTGTACTCACTACTCTTAGTATTATCACTCTAACTCATATTATTAGCCATATTATGCTTATATGATCGATAGAACGACAATTACTATACTTATTACTCTTATTATTATGAATCTAACTCATGTTATTAGCCATATTGTGCTAATATGAACGATAGAACGACAATTACTATATTTATTACACTCACTATTATCAATCTAACTCATATTATTAACCATATTATGCAGATATGATCGATATAACGACAATTACTATACTTATTACTCTTATTATTATCAATCTAACTCATACTGTTAACCATATTATGCAGATATGATCGATAGAACGACAATTACTATACTCATTACTCTTATTATTATCAATCTAACTCATATTATTAGCCATATTGTGCTTATATGATCGATAGAACGACAATTACTATACTTATTACTCTTATTATTATCAATCTAACTCGTATTATTAGCCATATTATGCTTATATGATCGATAGAACGACAAATACTATACTTATTACTCTTATTATTATCAATCTAACTCATATTATTAACCATATTATGCTAATATGATCGACAGAACGACAATTACTATACTTATTACACTCACTATTATCAATCTAACTCATATTATTGACCATATTATGCAGATATGATCGATAGCACGACATCTACTATACTTATTACTCTTATTATTATCAACCTAACTCATATTATTAGCCATATTATGCTTATATGATCGATAGAACGACAATTACTATACTTATTATTCTTATTTTTATCAACCCAACTCATATTATTCGCCATATTATGCTTAAATGATCGATAGAACGACAATTACTATACTTATTACTCTTATTATTATGAATCTTACTCATATTATTAGCCATATTATGCTTATATGATCGATAGAACTACAATTACTATACTCATTACTCTTATTATTATCAATCCAGCTCATATTATTACCCATATTATGCTGATATGATCGATAGAACGACATTCACTATACTTATTACACTCACTATTATCAATCTAACTCATATTATTAACCATATTATGCAGATATGATCGATAGAACGACAATTACTATACTTATTACTCTTATTATTATCATTCTAACTCATATTATTAACCATATTATGCTTATATGATCGATAGAACAACAGTTACTATACTTATTATTCTTAGTTTTATCAACCCAACTCATATTATTCGCCATATTATGCTTAAATGACCGATAGAACGACAATTACTATACTTATTACTCTTATTATTATCAATTTAACTCATATTATTAGCCATATTATGCTTAAATGATCGATAGAACGACAATTACTATACTTGTTACTGTTATTATTATGAATCTAACGCATATTATTAACCATATTATGCAGATATGATCGATAGAACTACAATTACTATACTCATTACTCTTATTATTATCTATCTAACTCATATTATTAGCCATATTATGCTTATATGATCGATCGAATGAGAATTACTATACTCACTACTCTTAGTATTATCAATCTAACTCATATTATTAGCCATATTATGCTTATATGATCGATAGAACGACAATTACTATACTTATTACTCTTAGTATTATCAATCTAACTCATATTATTAGCCATATTATGCTTATATTATCGATAGAACGACAATTACTATACTTATTACTCTTATTATTATCAATCTAACTCATATTATTAGCCATATTATGGTTAAATGATCGATAGAACGACAATTACTATACTTATTACTCTTATTATTATGAATCTTACTCATATTATTAGCCATATTATGCTTATATGATCGATAGAACTACAATTACTATACTCATTACTCTTATTATTATCAATCCAACTCATATTATTACCCATATTATGCTGATATGATCGATAGAACGACATTCACTATACTTATTACACTCAATATTATCAATCTAACTCATATTATTAACCATATTATGCAGATATGATCGATAGAACGACAATTACTATACTTATTACTCTTATTATTATCATTCTAACTCATATTATTAACCATATTATGCTTATATGATCGATAGAACAACAGTTACTATACTTATTATTCTTAGTTTTATCAACCCAACTCATATTATTCGCCATATTATGCTTAAATGACCGATAGAACGACAATTACTATACTTATTACTCTTATTATTATCAATTTAACTCATATTATTAGCCATATTATGCTTAAATGATCGATAGAACGACAATTACTATACTTGTTACTGTTATTATTATGAATCTAACGCATATTATTAACCATATTATGCAGATATGATCGATAGAACTACAATTACTATACTCATTACTCTTATTATTATCTATCTAACTCATATTATTAGCCATATTATGCTTATATGATCGATCGAATGAGAATTACTATACTCACTACTCTTAGTATTATCAATCTAACTCATATTATTAGCCATATTATGCTTATATGATCGATAGAACGACAATTACTATACTTATTACTCTTAGTATTATCAATCTAACTCATATTATTAGCCATATTATGCTTATATTATCGATAGAACGACAATTACTATACTTATTACTCTTATTATTATCAATCTAACTCATATTATTAGCCATATTATGGTTATATGATCGATATAACGACAATTACTATACTTATTACTCTTATTATTATCAATCTAACTCGTATTATTAGCCATATTATGATTATATGATCGATAGAACGAGAATTACTATACTCACTACTCTTAGTATTATCAATCTAACTCATATTATTAGCCATATTATGCTTATATTATCGATAGAACGACAATTACTATACTTATTACTGTTATTATTATCAATCTGACTCATATTATTAGCCATATTATGCTTATATTATCGATAGAACGACAATTACTATACTTATTACTCTTATTATTATCAATCTAACTAATATTATTAGCCATATTATGGTTAAATGATCGATAGAACGACAATTACTATACTTATTACTCTTATTATTATCAATCTAACTCGTATTATTAGCCATATTATGCTTATATGATCGATAGAACGACAAATACTATACTTACTACTCTTATTATTATCAATCTAACTCATATTATTAGCCATATTGTGCTTATATGATCGATAGAACGACAATTACTATACTTATTACTCTTATTATTATCAATCTAACTCGTATTATTAGCCATATTATGCTTAAATGATCGATAGAACGACAATTACTATACTTATTACTGTTATTATTATGAATCCAACTCATAATATTAACCATATTATGCAGATATGATCGATAGAACTACAATTACTATACTCATTACTCTTATTATTATCAATCCAACTCATATTATTACCCATATTATGCTGATATGATCCATAGAACGACATTCACTATACTTATTACACTCACTATTATCAATCTAACTCATATTATTAACCATATTATGCAGATATGATCGATAGAACGGCAATTACTATACTTATTACTCTTATTATTATCATTCTAACTCATATTATTAACCATATTATGCTTATATGATCGATAGAACGACAGTTACTATACTTATTATTCTTAGTTTTATCAACCCAACTCATATTATTCGCCATATTATGCTTAAATGACCGATAGAACGACAATTACTATACTTATTACTCTTATTATTATCAATCTAACTCATATTATTAGCCATATTATGGTTATATGATCGATATAACGACAATTACTATACTTATTACTCTTATTATTATCAATCTAACTCGTATTATTAGCCATATTATGATTATATGATCGATAGAACGAGAATTACTATACTCACTACTCTTAGTATTATCAATCTAACTCATATTATTAGCCATATTATGCTTATATTATCGATAGAACGACAATTACTATACTTATTACTGTTATTATTATCAATCTGACTCATATTATTAGCCATATTATGCTTATATTATCGATAGAACGACAATTACTATACTTATTACTCTTATTATTATCAATGTAACTAATATTATTAGCCATATTATGGTTAAATGATCGATAGAACGACAATTACTATGCTTATTACTCTTATTATTATCAATCTAACTCGTATTATTAGCCATATTATGCTTATATGATCGATAGAACGACAAATACTATACTTACTACTCTTATTATTATCAATCTAACTCATATTATTAGCCATATTATGCTTATATGATCGATAGAACGACAATTAATATACTCACTACTCTTAGTATTATCAATCTAACTCATATTATTAGCCATATTATGATTATATGATCGATAGAACGAGAATTACTATACTCACTTCTCTTAGTATTATCAATCTAACTCATATTATTAGCCATATTATGCTTATATTATCGATAGAACGACAATTACTATACGTATTACTGTTATTATTATCAATCTGACTCATATTATTAGCCATATTATGCTTAAATGACCGATAGAACGACAATTACTATACTTATTACACTTATTATTATCAATCTAACTCATATTATTAGCCATATTATGCTTATATGATCGATAGAACGACAATTACTATACTTATTACTCTTATTATTATCAATCTAACTCATATTATTAGCCATATTGTGCTTATATGAGCGATAGAACGACAATTACTATATTTATTGCACTCACTATTATCAATCTAACTCACATTATTAGCCATATTATGCTTATATGATCGATAGTACGACAATTACTATACTCATTACTCTTATTATTATCAATCTAACTCATGCTATTAGCCATATTATGGTTATATGATCGATATAACGACAATTACTATACTTATTACTCTTATTATTATCAATCTAACTCATATTATTAGCCATATTGTGCTTATATGATCGATAGAACGACAATTACTATACTTATTACTCTTATTATTATAAATCTAACTCATATTATTAGCCATATTATGCTTATATGATCGATAGAATGAGAATTACTATACTCACTACTCTTAGTATTATCACTCTAACTCATATTATTAGCCTTATTATGCTTATATGATCGATAGAACGACAATTACTATACTTATTACACTCACTATTATCAATCTAACTCATATTATTAGCCATATTATGGTTATATTATCGATAGAACGACAATTACTGTACTTATTACTGCTATTATTATCAATCTAACTCATATTATTAACCATATTATGCAGATAGGATCGATAGAACGACAATTACTATACTCATTACTCTTATTATTATCAATCTAACTCATATTATTAGCCATATTGTGCTTATATGATCGATAGAACGACAATTACTATACTTATTACTCTTATTATTATCAATCTAACGCATATTATTAGCCATATTATGCTTATATGATCGATAGAACGACAAATACTATACTTATTACTCTTATTATTATCCATCTAACTCATATTATTAACCATATTATGCAGATATGATCGATAGAACGACAATTACTATACTTATTACTCTTATTATTATCATTCTAACTCATATTATTAACCATATTATGCTTATATGATCGATAGAACGACAGTTACTATACTTATTACTCTTATTATTATCAATCTAACTCGTATTATTAGCCATATTATGCTTAAATGATCGATAGAACGACAATTACTATACTTATTACTGTTATTATTATGAATCCAACTCATAATATTAACCATATTATGCAGATATGATCGATAGAACTACAATTACTATACTCATTACTCTTATTATTATCTATCTAACTCATATTATTAGCCATATTATGCTTATATGATCGATAGAATGAGAATTACTATACTCACTACTCTTAGTATTATCAATCTAACGCATATTATTAGCCATATTATGCTTATATTATCGATAGAACGACAATTACTGTACTTATTACTGCTATTATTATCAATCTAACTCATATTATTAGCCATATTATGCTTATATGATCGATGGAATGAGAATTACTGTACTCACTACTCTTAGTATTATCACTCTAACTCATATTATTAGCCATATTATGCTTATATGATCGATAGAACGACAATTACTATACTTATTACTCTTATTATTATGAATCTAACTCATGTTATTAGCCATATAGTGCTAATATGAACGATAGAACGACAATTACTATATTTATTACACTCACTATTATCAATCTAACTCATATTATTAACCATATTATGCAGATATGATCGATAGAACGACAATTACTATACTCATTACTCTTATTATTATCAATCCAACTCATGCTATTAGCCATATTATGGTCATATGATCGATATAACGACAATTACTATACTTATTACTCTTATTATTATCAATCTAACTCATACTGTTAACCATATTATGCAGATATGATCGATAGAACGACAATTACTATACTCATTACTCTTATTAATATCAATCTAACTCATATTATTAACCATATTATGCTAATATGATCGACAGAACGACAATTACTATACTTATTACACTCACTATTATCAATCTAACTCGTATTATTAGCCATATTATGCTTATATGATCGATAGAACGACAAATACTATACTTACTACTCCTATTATTATCAATCTAACTCATATTATTAGCCATATTATGCTTATATGATCGATAGAACGACAATTAATATACTCACTACTCTTAGTATTATCAATCTAACTCATATTATTAGCCATATTATGATTATATGATCGATAGAACGAGAATTACTATACTCACTTCTCTTAGTATTATCAATCTAACTCATATTATTAGCCATATTATGCTTATATTATCGATAGAACGACAATTACTATACGTATTACTGTTATTATTATCAATCTGACTCATATTATTAGCCATATTATGCTTAAATGACCGATAGAACGACAATTACTATACTTATTACACTTATTATTATCAATCTAACTCATATTATTAGCCATATTATGCTTATATGATCGATAGAACGACAATTACTATACATATTACTCTTATTATTATCAATCTAACTCATATTATTAGCCATATTGTGCTTATATGAGCGATAGAACGACAATTACTATATTTATTGCACTCACTATTATCAATCTAACTCACATTATTAGCCATATTATGCTTATATGATCGATAGTACGACAATTACTATACTCATTACTCTTATTATTATCAATCTAACTCATGCTATTAGCCATATTATGGTTATATGATCGATATAACGACAATTACTATACTTATTACTCTTATTATTATCAATCTAACTCATATTATTAGCCATATTGTGCTTATATGATCGATAGAACGACAATTACTATACTTATTACTCTTATTATTATAAATCTAACTCATATTATTAGCCATATTATGCTTATATGATCGATAGAATGAGAATTACTATACTCACTACTTTTAGTATTATCACTCTAACTCATATTATTAGCCCTATTATGCTTATATGATCGATAGAACGACAATTACTATACTTATTACACTCACTATTATCAATCTAACTCATATTATTAGCCATATTATGGTTATATTATCGATAGAACGACAATTACTGTACTTATTACTGCTATTATTATCAATCTAACTCATATTATTAGCCATATTATGCTTATATGATCGATGGAATGAGAATTACTGTACTCACTACTCTTAGTATTATCACTCTAACTCATATTATTAGCCATATTATGCTTATATGATCGATAGAACGACAATTACTATACTTATTACTCTTATTATTATGAATCTAACTCATGTTATTAGCCATATTGTGCTAATATGAACGATAGAACGACAATTACTATATTTATTACACTCACTATTATCAATCTAACTCATATTATTAACCATATTATGCAGATATGATCGATAGAACGACAATTACTATACTCATTACTCTTATTATTATCAATCTAACTCATATTATTAGCCATATTGTGCTTATATGATCGATAGAACGACAATTACTATACTTATTACTCTTATTATTATCAATCTAAAGCATATTATTAGCCATATTATGCTCATATGATCGATAGAACGACAAATACTATACTTATTACTCTTATTATTATCCATCTAACTCATATTATTAACCATATTATGCAGATATGATCGATAGAACGACAATTACTATACTTATTACTCTTATTATTATCATTCTAACTCATATTATTAACCATATTATGCTTATATGATCGATAGAACGACAGTTACTATACTTATTACTCTTATTATTATCAATCTAACTCGTATTATTAGCCATATTATGCTTAAATGATCGATAGAACGACAATTACTATACTTATTACTGTTATTATTATGAATCCAACTCATAATATTAACCATATTATGCAGATATGATCGATAGAACTACAATTACTATACTCATTACTCTTATTATTATCTATCTAACTCATATTATTAGCCATATTATGCTTATATGATCGATAGAATGAGAATTACTATACTCACTACTCTTAGTATTATCAATCTAACGCATATTATTAGCCATATTATGCTTATATTATCGATAGAACGACAAATACTATACGTATTACTCTTATTATTATCAATCTAACTCATATTATTAGCCATATTATGGTTAAATGATCGATAGAACGACAATTACTATACTTATTACTCTTATTATTATCAATCTAACTCGTATTATTAGCCATATTATGCTTATATGATCGATAGAACGACAATTACTGTACTCACTACTCTTAGTATTATCAATCTAACTCATATTATTAGCCATATTATGCTTATATTATCGATAGAACGACAATTACTGTACTTATTACTGCTATTATTATCAATCTAACTCATATTATTAGCCATATTATGCTTATATGATCGATGGAATGAGAATTACTGTACTCACTACTCTTAGTATTATCACTCAAACTCATATTATTAGCCATATTATGCTTATATGATCGATAGAACGACAATTACTATACTTATTACTCTTATTATTATGAATCTAACTCATGTTATTAGCCATATAGTGCTAATATGAACGATAGAACGACAATTACTATATTTATTACACTCACTATTATCAATCTAACTCATATTATTAACCATATTATGCAGATATGATCGATAGAACGACAATTACTATACTCATTACTCTTATTATTATCAATCCAACTCATGCTATTAGCCATATTATGGTTATATGATCGATATAACGACAATTACTATACTTATTACTCTTATTATTATCAATCTAACTCATACTGTTAACCTTATTATGCAGATATGATCGATAGAACGACAATTACTATACTCATTACTCTTATTATTATCAATCTAACTCATATTATTAACCATATTATGCTAATATGATCGACAGAACGACAATTACTATACTTATTACACTCACTATTATCAATCTAACTCATATTATTGACCATATTATGCAGATATGATCGATAGCACGACATCTACTATACTTATTACTCTTATTATTATCAACCTAACTCATATTATTAGCCATATTATGCTTATATGATCGATAGAACGACAATTACTATACTTATTATTCTTATTTTTATCAACCCAACTCATATTATTCGCCATATTATGCTTAAATGATCGATAGAACGACAATTACTATACTTATTACTCTTATTATTCTGAATCTTACTCATATTATTAGCCATATTATGCTTATATGATCGATAGAACTACAATTACTATACTCATTACTCTTATTATTATCAATCCAACTCATATTATTACCCATATTATGCTGATATGATCGATAGAACGACATTCACTATACTTATTACACTCACTATTATCAATCTAACTCATATTATTAACCATATTATGCAGATATGATCGATAGAACGACAATTACTATACTTATTACTCTTATTATTATCATTCTAACTCATATTATTAACCATATTATGCTTATATGATCGATAGAACGACAGTTACTATACTTATTATTCTTAGTTTTATCAACCCAACTCATATTATTCGCCATATTATGCTTAAATGACCGATAGAACGACAATTACTATACTTATTACTCTTATTATTATCAATCTAACTCATATTATTAGCCATATTATGGTTATATGATCGATATAACGACAATTACTATACTTATTACTCTTATTATTATCAATCTAACTCATACTGTTAACCATATTATGCAGATATGATCGATAGAACTACAATTACTATACTCATTACTCTTATTATTATCTATCTAACTCATATTATTAGCCATATTATGCTTATATGATCGATCGAATGAGAATTACTATACTCACTACTCTTAGTATTATCAATCTAACTCATATTATTAGCCATATTATGCTTATATGATCGATAGAACGACAATTACTATACTTATTACTCTTAGTATTATCAATCTAACTCATATTATTAGCCATATTATGCTTATATTATCGATAGAACGACAATTACTATACTTATTACTCTTATTATTATCAATCTAACTCATATTATTAGCCATATTATGGTTAAATGATCGATAGAACGACAATTACTATACTTATTACTCTTATTATTATCAATCTAACTCATATTATTAGCCATATTGTGCATATATGAGCGATAGAACGACAATTACTATATTTATTGCACTCACTATTATCAATCTAACTCACATTATTAGCCATATTATGCTTATATGATCGATAGTACGACAATTACTATACTCATTACTCTTATTATTATCAATCTAACTCATATTGTTAACCATATTATGCAGATATGATCGATCGAACGACAATTACTCTACTTTTTACACTTATTATTATCAATCTAACTCATATTATTAGCCATATTATGCCTATATGATCGATAGTACGACAATTACTATACTCACTACTCTTAGTATTATCAATCTAACTCATATTATTAGCCATATTATCCTTATATGATCGATAGAACGAGAATTACTATACTCACTACTCTTAGTATTATCAATCTAACTCATGTTATTAGCCATATTGTGCTAATATGAGCGATAGAACGACAATTACTATATTTATTACACTCACTATTATCAATCTAACTCATATTATTAACCATATTATGCAGATATGATCGATAGAACGACAATTACTATACTCATTACTCTTATTATTATCAATCCAACTCATGCTGTTAGCCATATTATGGTTATATGATCGATATAACGACAATTACTATACTTATTAGTCTTATTATTATCAATCTAACTCATATTGTTAACCATATTATGCAGATATGATCGAT